>NC_072733.1:19096614-19245304 GCF_026930045.1 Uloborus diversus | reverse complement strand
AAAAAAATTTTGTGCCATTTACTCTCTTCATAGTATAAACTTTCAGTATATGTTACATTTTTTTCGGGGGGTGGCTTTTTGAGGGAAATAACGCAGGTTCAACTTGCGCGAAAACTGATAAAATCCATACTTTGCGACCCCTTATCTGAAGAAAGCAACAACCCCCAACCAAAATAACTATGAAGTCATCATCACTAGATACGGTACAACCAATCAGGGGCGTAGCTAGACCCGACTTTCGGGGGGGGGGGGGTTACTTCTTTTATATATATTCTAGCTGCGTGCCCGGCGTTGCACGGGCTACGTAAAAAACGAAAGAGATGTCCAATTGATGTTTTTGCATTACTCTGACATCAGTTTCTAAAGCGCTAAGAAGTAAATAAATACGCGTAATGCAAGGTTTGCAAAACACCAGTAGAGCATATTTTTGGCAAAAATCTCTTTAAAGTTAATCATAGTTATCAATAATGCAAGTTATGCGTATTTTCAATTAGCACAAAAGATAAAAATACATACATTATCAATTATAATCTGTGCTCACTTTAAACTGAATTAAATCTGATAGACTATATCTGAAACATTTGTACAGTGGCTCCCAAAAGTGTTCGTACACTTTGAAATTTTTTAGTAAAACCAAAATAACTCGGAACTGAATTCGAATATGGAGTCCAATATTTTTTCACATCATATCTATGTCATTCTAAATACAACCCATTGGTTTTTTCAAAATATTAACGGATCTACTTTTTGAAATGGGTCAGAAGACGAAGAGACAGAGAAATAACACGCCACAAAAGTCATCGTACACTCAAATATTTTCGAATAAATTCATGATTAAAATTATCATATGCCGTTTTATTATTATTTTTGCATTGTGTTGACCCTTATAACTCATTTGATTTGATTTTTTTTTGTTTATTTTTTTTCTTAATATTGTGCTTATTGCTATAAAATCGCTGGTATTCGTAAAAAACCGCAAACACCATTCAAAATTCGAATTTGTTTCCCACAGTTGCGGTAAATTGGTTTGAAATGACTCTAAATTAGTTAATTTATTTGTTTGTATAGTAGATTGTTAGATAAAATGCTTTAAACAAAGGAATCGTACCGAAAACAAGGTAAGAAAAGGTCAACCGGCAAAGTTGACAAAACGTGATCAGAGATTGAAAGTTGAAAAAATTATAAAAAAATACACATTTGAGTGCTGTAAAAGTTTCTACAGAGTTTTAAAAAAAAAATTACGTTTAATTTTCACCTAAAATTTTTCGCCAAGTTCTCTGATTAGCTAGATTAAATAGGGCCTCTTCCCGCAGAAATTTTCTTGTTCGCACGAAAAACACAAAGCTTACGCTTTTCGTCGCAAAATCAAGGATAAATAAGCTAAAAACGTTTTAGAATTACGTTTTGTTTACAGATAAAAATAAATTCAATATTTTTGGTTAAATTGTTGCATAATTGTAAGTAGAAGAAAAAATTAGGAACTTTATCTTAAGAACTTAGTTGGATCAGTTAATCACGACGGTGGAGGTGTTCTAGTGTGAGGGTGCATATCAGCATCAGGACTTGGTAGTTTGGAAATTTTTGATGAAATAATGAATCATACTGTTCCTTTAAATATTTTAAAAACCAATTTTGAACTCTAAACCAAAAATTTGGTTATTGGAAACAACTTTGTTTTTTATCAAGATAACGATATGAAGCAGTTGGTTTTCAACGTTTGCGTCTAGTGCCTCAAAAATCGTCCTAAAATTCAGAAAAAACCCCCTCAATCTCCAGCTTTGAACTTAATGTAACGTATTTAGCGATATCTATAGGCTAGATTACGAAAATACGGCTTAAAAACGAAAATAGAGCTAGAAACAGTAAGACTCGAAGTGTGGTTGAACACTTACTCAGAAACTACGCAAAAAAAAAGGAAAGAAAAAGAATGAAATCTATTCCCAGACGTTTAAATGGTGTTATGAATATTGTATAATATTCTACTAATTAATAACTTAATAAAAAGTTAGATTCTTCAATAATAAATAGACATTTTATAAAGTGTACGAAGACTTTTGTGACATAGAATTTCCGGCACTTTTTGGTTTTTGATTTTCTAAAAATTAAGTTTTAATATTTTTTAAAAACTTTTCATGTAGTTTTGGTAAAAATTAATCATAGATCTTATAATTAAATACCTATTCCGAAATATTAATTCTAACCAATGGATTGGGGCATATTTCGTTGAAAGTCGAAGGTGTACGAAGACTTTTGGGAGCCACTGTATGTACAATTACGATCAGCTTTTTACATAAAATGACACATACTTTTTGGTAGCTTACGTGAAACTAAAGCACCAAGACTTAATAAATACCAATTGCATTAATTTAATACCAAGTCATCAGATTCGAATTAAGCGTTAGTTAAAATCCTTAAAAACAATATTTTTGTTCAACTCTGTTTCCCTTAAAGAAATTCAAACAATCTTAATTTAACATGTTCTTTTAACGATACAAACTGTATTTCAAAAATAGAAACAGGAAGGAAAAATAGAGTTATTACAATTCGAAAACTCACCCATGTGACGGAAAAAAGTCCAACAAAATAAACATAATTAGTCGCACATCCTAAATGTACCAAAATATGAGGTCGGTGAATAATAAACTTACACTACAATCAATAAACATAGCTAAAGAAACAACTTTCATACGCTGAAAAGAGTTAAGAACGTTGAACGTAAAAAATAAAAAAAGGACAGACGATAAAATAAAAGCTATGTCCGAATAGGGCAACCAATTTTAAACTAATTTAAAATGAAATTCTAGATGGAAACGTTGTTTTAAGATTTGGACAGCAGCCAAAAAATCTCTTTTAAAACAATTATTAGAATTTTACTTGCTCGCGCATATGCAGAATGGCAACAGGAAAGAAATAAAAATTCCTGAATAACGTTATGTTAATTAACGTTTTAATTAATATCTCTGCTAATTAAAGTCGCACAATTACGAGATTGGTCCTATTGTTTTCTTTGGAAAATTTCGAATTAATCGGTATCTCGTTTGATTCCCGATTCGCAGTGGTTCTAGAGAAGATAGATCTTCAGACAGACAGACAGACAGACGCGAACAGATTTTAATATTATAGTGGATATATATATATATATATATATATATATATGTGTGTGTGTGTGTGTGTGTGTGTGTGTGTGTGGGTGTGTAAACTTTTTTTAGTATTAAAAAAATAAGAGGGAGGTGAATCTTACATACTTTGGAATGGAGTGCCCCAAGTCCGATACTTTTGTCAAACAAAACAAAAGCAAAGAATTTTTTTTCTTTCTTTAACGTTATGGAAAATTCAACTTTCTTTCTTTTTCCTCCATTTAATTTAAAGTGAAATTTTCTAGCAACGTCTTGTCAAAACCAGTCTATACAAATCAGGGAGAAATCAAATATCTGATGAGCGTGTTCCGTTTATTTCAGTGTGACTGCTTAATTTAGAGGCTAACACACATCTACAAAAGCTGGCATCCCTGAAAACTAATAGATACTTCCATATCCGCCTGTAAACTGGATGTTTGGCTTTCAATCTCATCGGTGGTCAGACAATAAAGACTATTTTTACTAACTTGTTTTGCACTAAAAGTATGATTCATACTTTCATAATGAAATAAAATAAAAAAAGACTTCTTGAATTATAACCCGAAAAAAATGAAATTGCTTTTCATATCGTTATATTTATATGTTGCTTTTTATGTATTTACATTTGTACTAATTCTAAAGCAGTTAATAAAATTTGAATTAAAAAAAATTAGGGAAGAAATATAGACGGTAGAACATGATTCGCTCAAAGCTGCGTACCATCTGTTCTCCTTTCAAGTTTTTATTTTTAACTTTATTAGCTGCTTTAGAATTTACATAAATATCTATTTGAGAGAGCAACAGCAATTTTCGAGTGTTATAAACAGAAGTCTTTTTTATTTTCTATTTTTAATGCGAACCAAGCTAACAGAAATAATCTAGATTCATTTCATCATTTCGTTTTTAAACATTTTATTCATGTAATGCTATGCAGTTTTTCTTTTGAATTAAAATAAAATTACCTTTAGAAGGGTCCGATGGGACTAATGCTGCTTTGCAGACTGTAAATCGTTTTCTTCAGACGACGTTAACTTTCTCTTTTTAGAGCAATCCTTTCCGTCATTTTCATTTTTTTCTTTGGGTTTAAAAAAGCTTGTTATCGGTTTTGCTCACTTCATTATGCAGCAACTTTCACTTAGAATGTACTATTATAAACAGACTGTACGTTTCCAAAAGAATATGCAGTTAATACTGGCTGAAAAATCAATGTGATCGCAATGGATACTTTGGTTAGCAAAGGTAGTTTTGACTATGACCTATGACACACATGAAACCAGACCAACAAAAACCTCTATCGTCTCGAATTCCGGTTATGCTATCATTTTCAGATTCGAAGCCCAGTGATCTTTAAAGCAGCATACAAAAACATTTTCTTCAATTCAGAAACAGAGGAATTGTCTTCAAGAGCTGAGGAGGCAGTGGAAAAAACTGAGAAATGCGTTCTACGAATAGGCTTTCTAGGAAGATTAAGAAAAGGACAGTCGTTTCGCGCACTTTCTTGGAAGAAGAGTAAAGGGATGAAATTCAGAGGTTTGACATGTAAGATGAACTTTTCAAGTTCATGGTTTAAACGTCATTCAAGTTAAAAGCCATTTCGCTGTTATCTGGATTAGTACTGTTTTTGGTTGCTCTCTTTCCTAAAATTGTGATTCCTAAGAAAAACGAAATGATAGGAGTGAAAAGAAAGTATACGATTTTTTCAAGTGATGAAAAAAGGAAAATCGTAGAATATTGGCCAAGTTAGATTTGCAGCAATTGCTAACCTCAAGAGGATAAATAATGAATCCAAAAAAAAAAAAATCAAGTGCCCATATTGTCTTTAGTATCGATTTCAAATTTTCACCATCATATTCCAAATTTCTATAAGGTTTCTTAAAGCCCCCGTATCTCCAAACCTCTTTATCTCGATTTTTTCTTTCGTGTGAAATTCGAACTATACAGATTCGACTGTATGCAATATTCCCACAGCGCCGCTCATAAAATTAAACAAATTTTAAAATTTGCAGAATCTATGACAAAGAAAGGGTACATATACGTGGATGTAACAAATCAATCTCATTTCTAAAGCGAAGGGTCAAATTTCACTCAGTTATCAAAAAATTGTCGCAGCAGAGGGAGGCGTCTTTATACTTGAGGGTCACTCATGGAGCAGATTTTCAATGGCGTTGGGGGGGGGGGGGAGGGAGTGAGGTGAATTTTTGACATTTGTTACTCAGAAAAAAGTCGTTTTGATTTTTTTCTTTTTCATCTTTTTTTTCTTTTTCTTCTCTTTTCTTTTTCTCTTTTTTTTTTGAGACAAGCGTTTCGGGGGGGGGGGGTGTTTGTCCCCAAAACCCCCCCTTAGCTACGCCCCTGCAACCAATAAATATAAACATAACCGTGGGGTGGTGTTTCTGTAAAGAGCTAAAGTGCACTAAACCGCGACTTTTAGAATTTTTCTAAAAAGCGCTGCAAAACGTCAAACTTTGGGAATTTTTAACGGGCGAAAAAAATTTTTGGAAGGCTAAAAATTTCAGAATGTTCACTTCTCATGACCTACTTTGACATATAAAAAAATTATAAAAATCAAAAATGGTCACTGCCACACCTTGTCTGAACTTCAAAATAATGGCTCATTGGGCTTTCTGTTTTCAGATTCTATCTTGTTTGTTTATACTTAAGCAGAGAAACAAATTAATGAATGAGATTAGAATGCTGTCCCCCCCCCCCCCAAAGTTTTGCCGATACGAAATTTCCTTCCCCCTGTTTTTCAGTTTTAATATATTTATGGAGGGAAGAAATTTTAAATGTCGGCGCGAAACTGGGGTTAAACCATTACAATATTTTACGTGACAAATTATATGAAACTGTACGCATATGAATACGGCACATATAACTTTTTAATTCAAAGCGAAAAATAGCCCTTTTTTATTGGTTTGCTTATTTTCTAAATTAATGGATTTTTCACAAACAGCACATAATGAATTGAAAATATATGCAATACGTATGTGGATATCCGTGCTTTGCAGTTATTTGTTAGCTGAAAAAATTTTTGCAATTAATTTAAACAAGACTTTTAATGAGCTTAATCCGCGCGCAACATGCGCTCTCGCGATGGCAAATTTGGGATATCCGCGATTTGGCATCGAGTAAAGTTGTATAGATTTTCTGACACATTCAAATTTAAAATATTTAAAGGCTTAGGTTTTTTTTTTTTTTTTTTTTTTTGCTTGGTGATAACATGCGTTATTTCGTTTTTTAAATGAACTTTTAAACAAAACTAGGTATTAAACAAGACAAAGACTTCTATCAAGAAAATGATAAAGCCCCAAACAATTAAAATTATCCCATAAAACGTAAAATAATCCACGATTTAAGAAAAATGTAATTAAACAAAAAGTGAAAAGCTAGATTAAAATAGCTCTCAAGCTGTAAAACATTTAAAGAAACCTTCATGAAAATGTTGAATAATCTGTCGAATAAAGAAACTGTAATAGAATTTATTGCGAAGTTGTAAAATACTCGAAAACAATATAATTTAAAATATAGTATTTTATTATCCAAGAAGTTTTATTTGCAACAGAGAAGATACAAGGATTGCAATAAAATCTAAACCGCCCAATTCTCGCAAAATGAACATAGAATCTTAATAGTCAGAAAATAACTTGACGTAAAATTAGGGTAGCCATTATTGTTCCTTAAAAACACAAAACACCGTTGTTTCAATTGAAAATTTTCTGGCTTGAAGTTCTCAGTTCTAAAAATACAGACAAAGTAATAATATCAATGCAAAAAGATGTGATATCTCATCAAAAACAACCCTGTTGTAAAAATTTCCCCGCCAAGAAAACCTTTAACTTTTCCGCACAAAAAAGAAAACCTGCATCCTAAACCCAAAAGCCCTCAGCCATAAAAAGTTTTGATATCTAGTTTTTGCTTACCAAGAAACCACTTCACTTTGAAAAGCTTCCCGCCAAACAAGACAAACAATTTAAAAGATCTATCCATATTTCTGAGGAGTTGAAGGTGGGAGGAGGTTCTAATGGAAGTAGCTGTGATGAAAAAGGAGAAGAAGGAGGATGATAGTTTGGCAGATACTTGGCGGGCAAACTAGATATCAAAAACTTTTTATGGCTGAGGGCTTTTGGGTTTAGGATGCAGGTTTTCTTTTTTATGCGGAAAAGTTAAAGGTTTTCTTGGCAGGGAATTTTTTACAACAGGGTTGTTTTTGATGAGATAGAGTATATATAAGTATTCTTCTTAAATAACTTATTCTGTATTATATTTTTGCAACTTTTTTAAGATTCAGTTATCTCAACAACATGAAAAAATATAATTTATTAACTTTTGTCGATAATTAAAATAAATTTTGAATTTAGGGGAGACATCTGTCCCATGGTCCTTAATGATGGCACATGAAAGACTGGATGCAATATCAGGGGATTACGCGAGGGTGACCGCCTGCCTTGTCTAGTGGTCAGAGAAGTCTGATCGCGACAGGAGAGTCCGGGTTCGAGTCCCAGCTCGGGTAGGCAAGTTCTTTCTCTCTCTTGTCCTTTCTTTGTGTGAATGTGTTATTATGCTGTGAATGCATACCCTATAAACGGGTCCTTATGGCATGTTTTTTCTGTAAAAGTCGGATTTCACGCCAAATTACGGTACAGTTGAAAAGTGAAGCAACGCACCCCAAAATGCCAGCCTAGATTGGCACGTAACAACACAAGGTTTGCAAAAGGCGGTTCCTTTGATTTCCAGTGATACAGGGAGCGTTTTTTATTCAAGGCGAGAAAGTACCCCTTGATATCTTTTAGACGAGTAAAATTATTTTTGTGCGTGGCTATTTGAAATGTACGAAAACAGTGGAGACCACCATAGTGATCGATACCAAAAAAAAAAAAAAAAAAAGCTTTCTAACGATGAAACGAAAGGAAAGAAGAGTTATGTGCAATTTTGATTTTTAACATTTAGAATGTTCAACTGACTACGCCTTAGAAATATTTCGGGAGGGGTTGTTTTGAGAGACATTTTTGTCTTTCTTAGGGGAGGGGTCTTTGTAAGGTTTGGGGGGGGGGGGAAGGGGGAGTGCGCTCTTGCTCTTGGGGGGGGGGATGGGCACCTCTGTTTAAGCATATATTTGCCCTTGATTCCCCGAGTTTTCAACATAGTTTACAATTCCAATGTTCTTACATACTATTTTAACATAAGGAACCATCATGTATCATAGTATGAAGTATCAACTCTAAAAATCTTTGTTGAAGTAAAAAAAATAATAATTTTTTTTGTGTTGCGTATGTAACTCGAAAAACCATTATTTTTTAAGTTTAAATTGTTTTTCAGAAAACTTTTAACTTTGACTTTTAAATTTTAATTTTGATATATTCGACTATACGGAACCATCGTGTATCATAATATCGTAGTATATCAACTTTATAAAATAAAAAAAAAAATTAAAAATAACGATCACGGCAACAAACACGAAAAAATTATTATTTTTTTAAATATAAGAAAACTTCTTAGAAAGTTGATGTATGATACATAATGGTTCCTTATATTCAAATATGTGGCATTCAAAAAAGCCAAAGTTTAAATTTCCGGGATTAAAGTGTAAATACGTATATGCTTAAAAAGGTCTCGTCCGATTTTTAATGCGTGAAATAAATACGCTTGTAGTGGCATTAAAAATATCTCTGATTGCACTAATATTCCGCAAAAGCGAGAGAAAAAAAGATTTGTTTATTGTTACTCAAAAATGATGTCATTGATAAGTGAAGAATGGTGAAAATTCAAGATATATAACGTTTTTTGTAATTTCAAAAATATTTGTATGAAACGAAAAAGGGGAGAAAAGAAGAAAAATTTAGGATGATTACATCATAAACTTTCGTATCGAATATCGTTGACAGATAACATGCATCATGCTTTTTCGTTTTTACTTGATGCTATTTTTTCTGCAAATGCTCGACTTTCTGTGCTATTTACAGTCTTTTGAAGATTTGAGCCTAGAGTGGTGTGAATGCAGTTTTTTACTGTCATTTAGATAGAATTCATCCATTTCATTATCTAAAAGACATGTTGCATTGAGAAGCACCCGGGCAACGCCGGGTAGTAAGCTGGAACTAATAATAAAAGTAAAAAAAAAAAAAAAACACACACAGATTTATTTCTGACAAATTAAAAGTTTCCGCAATCAAGAATTACCTACAAAGTTATAATTGTGCATAGATTTAAAATTAAAAAAAAATCAAACCCTCTAAATACTATTATTTATTTTTATTTAAAATAAATTAAAAAAAATATCACGTAACTTTTGATAGGAAGTTTGGCAAAAATATTTTCAAAACGCATAAATTGTTACCCTTACGGCAAATCCCTCGAACTTTTAATGTCTATTGTTGGCCTGATTTAGTATTTTATTTGACGAATGTTTCGCATTGTGATTGAACTTAGGGGTTTCATTTATCACCAAGTTTCCCTTAACCTACGCGAGAGAAGAAATGTATTATCAACGGTAAGAAAAAAGTGGTGTAATTTAAATATCCAAGTTTTTTAAGTGAAATCTTTAGGCGCGTTGAGCATTTTTGAGGTGGGAAAAAACTTTTCATTTCATGACACTGTCACCTCACCGACATTTGGAATACAGCGCACGCGCGTCTTCTCTCATTTGCTGTACTACGTTGCTTTCGTTAGAAACTTCCTTATTTATTTATTTTTTTAATGTAAATTAAAAGTCAATTGAGATCTTTCCTTTAAATTCTTAAGTATATCCATACATCGAAATTTTGTAAAATTTTTGAGACATTTCGTGGTTGAGAGCAAGGGCATAGCCCCCCCCCCCCCCCGAGAAAGAAAGCTCCTCCCCCCCCAAAGAAAGAGAAAAATACACCTCACCCCCCCTCCTAAAAATTTTATTGACGCAGTCTGCGCCATGACCCCTACCCTAAGTGGGCACCCCTGTGAAGTGCGAAAGTTTTTTTAGAAAGTTAATACTTCGTATCATTATACATAATGCTTCCTTATTTTCAAATACAGTGAAACCTGTAAAGTTGACCACTTTTGTAAGGTGACCACCTGTCTAAGTTGACCGCTTTTGTCAGGAACCGAATTAGTCCTATCTTACATAATGAAGGAAAACCTCTGTAACTTAACCACCTCTCTATCTTGACCACTAATATACACCAGCTTTGGTTTGGAGTATAGTACAAAACCCTTTGTAAGTTGACCACTTGGCAAAAGCATTAGATTGTACTAAAAGTTTAATCAGTTATGCCTCAAATAAGCAACCAGACATTTAAAGAAAAACCTATGAATATTTATGTTTCCATCGGAAAACATTGGGCTAATATTAAGTCCCAGAAAATGCGCCTAACTTTAATAAGGAGTTATTTTATTGATACGTAGATTACCACGGTTACAAATGTACAAGAAAAAATCAAATGAAGAATTTGAGTCACTTTCAACTTCTTATGAATTTTTAGGAATTGTTAATTTCAAGTACGTAGTTTTTCATAAGGAATGAGACACTTTTTTTTTTTTTTGATCGATTTACAGAAATTTAAAATTTGTATGATACCTTAAACGTCATTCTGGTAAATAATCTCTAAAAATATTTAAACATTTTTTTCTTATTGTTTTAAAGTAATGTTAAACAATGAAAGTGAGTTTAAAGTATTCCAATTAGTTAAAAAATGAATGCATGGGGCAAGAAATGACAAAAAAAAAAAAGTTTTCATTACTACCTTCTATAAGTTGACCACCTGTCTAAGTTGACCATCAAAGTACTGCACCGCAAGTGGTCAACTTACACAGGTTTCACTGTATATTGAAAACAGAACCCAAAGTATAAAATTCTGCTGAAAAAGTGAAAATATGGTGTAATGCCTTTACAACGAAATTCAAGGATTGCAATGGAAATTAAAGCAAAAGTACTTGCTCTTTAATACAAATTATCCATTCATGTCAAAATATTATATTTCTGTTATTAAACTGAAAATTATGATTTCTATAATTGACTTTTCTTTTAAGTATTTTAATTAGATGTAAGAACGTTCAATGTATTTTTCTTCCTCATATTTTACTATTCGGTTTCTGTGTGCATTAAATAATCAAATTACAATTTCCAGCAACTATAGTAGGGGAATGTGGGGCAAAGTGAAATGGTTAAGATGACTGAGTTTTTTCAAAACGAACAAATCGGAAATTTGTTTTAAAAATTACAGTACATAAAGAAAGAACATTCTATTTTATAATGAAACTTGCGTTGAAACAGTATTTTTTTTTATTTCTGATAGTAAATTTGAGTCTTCAAAAAAAAGGTGGAAATTTTAAACTTTTTTTTTTTTTTTTTGATGGAACAAAGTGTTCAATGAAATATTTTTCTAGGGAAATATTTTCCGTTCGATTATAAAACCTATTTTTACTTCCTTTTACAAAAAAGGAAGTATTGTATTTGCGAAAAAATTTGCACTCAAAAATGGACCTTAATTTCCATTTCGCTCACCACCGAATGAATGTTGAATTTTTTTTTTTTGACCAGACCACACGTGCATATATACCTTGCAAATAGACGCCCGAAATATCCATTTTGACGATTCCAGAGTTAAAATTACAACGAGTTTTCTCGTGACGTCTGTATGTACGTATGTGTGTATGTGCGTATGTATGTCGCATAACTCAAAAACGGTAGGTCCTAGAAAGTTGAAATAGGGTACGTAGACGCCTAGTGGGATCTAGTTGTGCACTTCCCTTTTTGGTTGCATTCAGGTGTTTCTAAAGGGTTCTTTTGCACCTTTTTGTTGGGGGGGGGGGGGAATCATTGTTAATTTCGATGCAAGCGCAAGTTGTGTTATAATTTGGTGGACACTTGGCGATATATCACCAGTCTTTTGGTCGTCAAGTTTTGTCGCCCACTTTGTGACAAATTTGGCGTTTTTTTTTCTTCTAAATTTGGTTTCAATTTGGCTATTGTTGGTGATATTTAGAGACTTAACCATTGAATCACATTAAAATTGCCCATAATGGGGAAAAAAACATTAAATTGGTGTAAAAGGAAGTCATGTGATGCACGCATCAGCTCGTTGATCAAAAGAATAAGTATATTAAAGGGTTGAATGAATAAATGAAAAGATAATGAAGCAATATAAACGAATAATTAAATGAATAAATCAATTAATATGTGAAGAAAACGAGTAAAAGAATGAATGAATAAGAAAATAAGTGAATGTATGAATAAGAATATAAGTGAATGAATGAATAAATATTAGTGAATTACTAAGTGAAGGCATGTAAATGCATTTATTAATGAAAGAAAACATAAGTGATTTATAGTAAATGTTTGAGTGAGTAAATGAAACAAACTATTTCACTTTGCCCTGTCCACTTTGCTCCGTATGTACTTGACTAATTGTACAATTTATTACAAAACTCAAATAATCTTAATATTAATTAAATTAATACTGCATTGAATATCAGGAGGGATCAATTAACATTGAAAATATTAATAGCAAGAATTTTATCATTTTATATTAACAACAATAATTTTTGACTTGCAACAAAATATTACAATATGAGTATCAATATTTTAAAATTGCCTGTATTACCAAATGCTTAAATCTTCGGAGGTATATTTTTCCTGTCTGGAATAGACTACATATGGCACTATATAGTCAAAATAATATCAGATAGGGAGAGCTAAAAACCAGAGTAAATGTTTCACCATTTCACTTTGCCCTCTATTTCACTTTGCCCCATGTTCCCCTACAAACTTATTACAAGTTAAAACCATAAAACAATACACAATATGCATAATTATTCAGTAGGGTAGTTTATTGGTAAAGAAAGTTTTTTAAAATTCACCCCTTAGGGCTTAAAATGTCATTTTTACTATTTTCAGAAATTTCGAGAGACAAGCTGAAATGGGCAAACTACACAATCAGTTATATTTCTGATTAGTGTTCTGTGATTAATTTTTGTGATACTTCATTTTGTGGTTTTGTCTCCTCCTGAGAGAGTTATCAGCAACAGAAATCAGTAAAAATTTGACCTTAAACTTTCGCCAGTTGTCATTAATTTTTAATTATGAAGTTCTAGCAGTGTAAGTGACATCATTACCTTGTGTATTTTCATACTAATGTGTAAAATTAGAAGCCACAAATTAAAGTCAGATAGATTTAGGCCAAACTGTAAAGATCTTACAATCCCATTTTTTACCTCGAGAAAGACTTTGTATGGCTTCTATAAAATCAAAGGACAATGGTAGAGGGAAAAAAATAAAAATTGTTTTAAACATGTTTTATTGTTATGTGGCGATAAGGAATACGAGAACCGAAAGAATAAAAAATGATTTCAAAAAACATTTTAAAGAAAAATCTATCAAAATGATATTATATGGATTGACCCAAGATTAATTTACTCATAACCCAAACAAATCAACCATACATTTCAAAATTTTGTCATTTATACATTGAATGAATTTTAATGACCGTGGATTTTTTAGTTCTTTGTTCTGATGCAAGTTTCGAACAAATATGGGAAATTGAGGAAACTGTTAACACTAGTTTCTTGCTCTCATGCTCTTTTTCGAGTTCCTGTTTATATGATATCGCTCAAGCGTGAATCTCAAGTTCTTTCTTTCAAACCTATTGTCATTTATATGTTTATTCATTCTTCAAATGAATGACTTGACTTGTTGCTTGAAAATTTCGAAAAGATTTGGATATTGAAAACAGAAATAAATAAATAAATTCAGTCTTTAGTGTGATTAAATATTTTCGTTGTTTCGTGAAAAAGTAGGTGACGTCTTGGACATCTGGAATCCGCAGACAGGACGATGAACTTTAGGAACCAGTTAAATTTTTGACAGTGATGAATTCCGAAACGATTCGAATGAGAAGCTAAGGCGTATATTGACGATGGTGAAAAAAATCATATTTACAAGTACTACAGATGGTGGGATTTGATTGTTTACAATTGAAGGGCACGGGGCAAGAATGTGATGTGCCACATGATGTGAATTTTTCAGTTAGCCCATTTCCTACTTATAAGAAATATTTAGAATTTTTCAAAGGTATTATACATTCTATACTCTGCAACACTAAACCCGGATATGTTTTTCTCCAAATGAAATAATCCTTTGTCATGTTTATTTCAATTTTAGTTATGAGAAACAAAAATTTTGATCGAAAAGTCACTCCTTGCGGCTTCTTACATTTCTGCCCCGAGTCATTCAAATTGATTTAGAAGGACCCTGTAAAGGTTAAAAAAATAGTTGTGGATGAGTTAGAAGTTAGATGATGCATTATACTTCCTAAAAGAAATAAGCAACATAAATTTCAATTTGATTGTTTATTCCAGTGACGAAATTCAATTTTGGGAAGAATTCACTGTAGTATTTTGTTCGGAGATTAGGTTGCATTAATAATAAATGAATTAATATATAAATAAGTAAAACTTTACTTGGTGTGAATGAACTGTTACAAAAAATACTTAAATGCTAAGAATAAGATAAACTATTGTAATGATTATTTAGATGTAATAAACATTGTTGAAAAGTTATAGAAATGTACAAAAATCATTCAGAAAATTCAAATAAGGAATCGTTATAGGATATTTGTTTTCTATCATGGTGTTTTTTTTTTTTTTTTTTTTTTTTTTTTTTTTTTTTTTTTTTACGACAAACGAGAAAAATCTCTGTGAACCGTTCAAATTTTTCTGCGGACAGGTGCCGATTGAAAATCGCTCAAACTTCAGAGATTGACAAGAATCTCTGTCAGAGATTGACAGAGATTCTTGTCAATCTCTGAAGTTTGACAAGTAGTTTAGATTTAATATTTCATGACGCCGTCAGTTTAATTTAGTTATGGCAGTACTAATTAACAGACTTCGATGGAACTTTCTTTTTATGTACTATGCTCCCCAATTACTGGAAGACGCTTCGACCGATTAGAAAAATTATTTTTCTGTTTGAAACGGTATACTTCTCCCGGTCGTTTAATGGTCTTCAAGTCCGGGTATGAGGAATCCTGGAGAAATCGTGGGAACTCTTCAAATTTAATACTCGCGCTTTGTTGTTTGTAAATTCAATGCCTCTCACTTAGTGAACCGTTTTTATGGTTTTTTGTTTAATGAAGAGGAGTGATCTCACTTAGGTCCCAAACCTTTGCTTCACCATATTTGTTCTTTAGAAAAAAGTTATGGGCAAATAACAATAAAATGCATTTAATTTCAATAATAAACGATTAAATACAAAATCCATTGTTAAAGAAAGTGCCATAAAACAAAGGTACTTGATTTACTCAATGTTAAAGGAAAGAACCATAAAACATTAATATTAATCGGGGGAGCCCGTTAAGGGCATGGGAGGGGGTATTGGGGGGCATTTTTCTTTTTAGGGGGCTCTTGCTTTGGCTTTGGAGGAATACCTCCCCCCCCCCTAAATATTACCTTGTTTATATCGCAAATTTTGCATACAGACTTCTGAAGCAAACAGGAAACTCATTTTGTATCATTGCTTTAGTAGTACAGTCGGACCTCCATATATCGAAGTAGCAAATTTCCGGAAAAAAAATCGATATATAGAAATTTCGAACATAGAAACGATCTTATTTTATTGTACAAATCTCCTATAACACTAAAATTAAAGCAAATTTTCGTGTATAAAGCCCAATATCTAATTTATATGAGCATCGGATTAAATGAAAGTTGAAAAATAAAAAAATAACAGAAATTACATTTTTGCGCCGTCATACATCGTCATTCTTCGGCAATTAACTTGATTCGCAACATTACGGGGGTTTCGTTTTGACAGTGTAATCGAGAGAAAAGTAAAAAATCAATCTACTTAACTTGAATGATTTTTACTGAAGCTAAAAAGACTAGGAATGATAATCAACAGACAAAAGGGATAACTTGAAACTGATTTTATAGTGTTACTGGTTACAACTTAGATTTGAAATGAACTTGAGGGAATTTAAGAACTCCAGAACGGAACAACGACCTATCTACACACCCCTCAAACCCAGATTTCTTATGAGTTTCTTAGCAACCTTTAGTGAACATAATTTTCTCCCCTAATTTCCATTTTTCATGAGACAAACAGTCTGAAATGGAAAAAAATCTACGAATGTCTCGAATTTTTTTTTCGATATATAGAGATTTTTTCCATATATAGAAACAATTTTTCTATGTAATGAACATAGAAATTTGCTGGGATTTCGATAAATAGAAAATTTCGATATGTGGAAGTTCGATATATGGAGGTTCGACTGTATTTTGATCTTCATATATACAACATCACAGTAGATACTCTATTTCTAGTGTGATGTTGATCTATAATGTGGCCAAGTAAAGAGAAATGCTAATTTTTTCACGAGTTACGTGACACGTATTATTGTGAAATAAAAAATAGTTAGGAAAACCATTGACATTTAAATGGTTCCAATTAAACTAGCGCACAAATAAATCCTAGAGAGGAACGAAGATCAGTTTTTAGTGCCAATCGTATAAAATGTTATGCGCATTATAAAGGTATATACTTCCTAGGTGATCCCTTGGTCATCAGGTCAGTATCTGAAGATGGGATTCTTCAAAAATTAAGAAAACTCTTCAAATTATATGGGCTAAGTAAAGCGATTTCTGTTGTTTTTTAGTGACGTGATTTTTTTTAGGAAAGCATGCTTTGATAAAGTCAAACTGATGATGAAGACAATTTTTTTTTTGTAAATAGCTGCGCATTTGAAAAAGCATTTCTTCAGCCTTCGGAAGTCTTCGAGACGGTGTTCTTCTATTTCTTTCTCTACTTTGCTCATCTTAGCTGTTTTCATCTCCTGTGTTAGACGCTTTTTCACTCGAGATCTACGTAAGGAGTGTGCTAGATACTCTACCCTACGTACTTTTACACGACTAAAAAGCAAAAAATAAATTATTTTCAAATAAAAAAAGAACCGACTTCAAAAAACAGAGAGGAACTAAAAAGTAAAAAAATAATTGGTCATACTTACATACGATTTCCTACCCAAACGTATAAATCAAATTTATTTTACAATTCCTGTACAAAAATCAACTAAACTAAACACCCAATTATAAAATAAACACCGATTCTAATTACTATACGATGAATTATTTTAATACCTAACTAATTAATTACCATCTCTTACTTTTTAATAACCATTTGAAGTCGGGGCCTCCTATAAACTACTACCTAATGTTACTGAGTAGGTTTAGTTTAAAAGACTTTCGCGTTTTGTTAAATTAGTGTTTAACTCAGGATAGGTAGGTTGTCATATACGTTAGGTAGTAGTTTATAGGAGGCCCCGACTTCAAATGGTTATTTTTAATTTCCAAAGGGAGGTTTTACTTAAAAGGTGATCTGCTGAGTAAAGTGCACCGATGCAGAGGGGCGTGTCCATAGAAGGGACACCTGTTGACCCGGGCCCAAGCCTGAAGGGGCCCAATATTTTTAAAACTCGGGGTGAAATATAGAGGTAAACAAAATGGAGGGGGTCCGGAAATGTCATTTGTGATGGGGCTCAAGATTTCTGTGCACGCCCATACCGATACACTACAGGTAAACTAAAACTTTTAGCGTATAATAATAATTTTAGTGTATAGTAATTTAGTGTAGTTTATAATTCACATAAGCATTAACTCATCGTTTGACAAAAAAAAAAAAAAAAAAAAAAAGACAAGAGCCAAGAAAAAGAAGTTATCATAATTTTTATGCACCGATGAGTGTTTCTGAGCAAAATATTAGCTTTGCTTGAAAAGAAACAAAACGAGCTGATGTGTGCATCACATGACTTCCTTTTACTCCAATTTAATGTCATTTCCCCATTACTGGTAATTTTAATGTGATTCAATAGTTTACTCTCTAAATATCACCTACAATGGCCAAATTGAAACAGATTTAAAAAAAAAAAAATCCCCAAATTTGTCGCCAAATTGGCCACAAAACTTGGCGACCAAAAGACTGGCGATATATATTGCCAAGTGTTCGACAAATTATAAAACCACTTGAGTTTACATCGAAATTAACAATGATTTCCCTCGAAAAAGGGGCAAAAGACCCCTTTAGAAGCACCCGAATGCAACCAAAAGGGGAGGTGCACAACTAGACCACACTAGGAGTCTACGTACCAAATTTCAACTTTCTGGGACATGCCGTTCTTGAGTTATGCGACATACATACGCACATACATACGTACATACAGACGTCACGAGAAAACTCGTTGTAATTAACTCGGGAATCGTCAAAATGGATATTTCGCGTGTCTATACGTTCTTAGTCACTTATCCACGTGTGGTCAACTCGTCCCGTTGTTGGCAATTTTAACGTGATTCAATAGTTTACTCTCTAAATGTTATTAACAGTGGCCTAATCAAAACCAGATTTGAAAAAAAAAATTAAGTCGCCAAATTTGTCGCCAATGAAACGTTGCAACCATGATTTCTCCCCAAAAAGGGGCAAAAGACCCCCTTAGGAACATCCGAATGCAACCAAAAGGGAAGGTGCACAACTAGACCCCACTAGGAGTCCGCGTACGAAATTTAAACTTTCTAGGACATACCGTTTTTGAGTTATGCGAGATAAATACACACATACGCACATACATACGTATACACAGACGTCACGAGAAAAATCGTTGTAATTAACTCGGGGATCGTCAAAATTGATATTTCGGGTGTCTGTACGTTCCTTGGCTCCACGTGTGGTCGAGTCGAAAAAAAAACAGCATTCATTCTTGGGTGAGCAAAATAGAAATTAAGGTCGACTTTTGAGTGAAATTTTTTTTGCGAATACAATACTTCCTTTTTTGTAAAAGGAAGTAAAAAGGCAATTTTTGTTTAACAGTGTTATTTGATTTCTTTCTTTTTTGGATCTTCCGTATAAAACCGAGCTTTAATAATCACTTATAATGACCATGAGTGCAGGCATGATAAAAACAAATTATAATTTCTCTTGATAAGAAGCGTTCGTGTTCGTGCCGATGCATTCGATCATAAGATCCGACGAGTTTTGAGGTGGAGCGATCGAGCGCTTCCACCTTCCTTGCTTTCCTATAGATTTTTCTCGCTGATTTCGATTCGGTCACTCCGGCGAGAAAATCAGTCTCTTTGATGATCAAGGTCAAGGTCAACGGCGCTTCGCTACCACTACCGTTCCGAAGCTTATTTTGGTTCGCAGGCTCGTGGATGAATTTTCGTTTAATATTTTTCGTTATTTTGTTGCTTCCTCGTTGGAGTTAGGAAATTAGAAACAACTCTGCAAACACCATTCGGAGCGGAGAGACAAAATTAAATCTAGCCTTTTTTGCTGCTTTTTAAAATATTTTTCTTTTTTTTCGTTCTTTGTTCTATGAGTTCAGTACATGAATTTGTAATTGTTTTAATGTTTTGATCAGTGCTCAGTGCTGTAAGTGCAAGTAGACGCGCGGGATGACGCATCCAAAAAAATAATAAAAAATAAAAAAATAAAAAATAAAATAAAATAAATAAATAAATAAAATTAAATTAAAAAAAAAAAGCGACTCCTTTACTCCCATCTCTACTCCCACTTCCAAACTCCACAAAAAGTCATCCTGCCATTAGTGCTTGAATAAAAAATTTTTAATATTTTTAAAAACATTATTAATTAAAAAATAATTAAAAAATCTTCGTACGTATGTATAACACTGTATGAGCTAGTATTAACTTTCATCTTGGTACACTTTAAACTTAGACGGCTCTTTAAATTTAAATTTAAAATTTTGTTACATTTACATACTTCAATCTACTAAAAAAATATTAAATTCGCTTTTTTATTAAATTCACATAAATGCATGCAATTGCAAAACCATTAACTATTTATGTTTTATTTTGAAGGATCCAAATATCAATTAAAACACCATGCTACTTGTTAAATTTCTTAACAGTTTTTGAATGATCTTGCTTTGGCATATTAATAAAGTTTTCACTCTCTGCTCTTTCTGCATCAAAGGCTTGGCCGGAGTCGATCATTTTTCCGCCGACTCCGCAGCCTAACCACAACTGCTGTTATGCTGTTATTTCTTGAACAATACCGACACAGAAGAGCAGGATTTCTTAAAATATTTCCTCTCGTACATTATATTTTACATCAAGTTTTGACTTTTTTTTAATTTTAACAACTGAAAAGTTCATTAAAACGTCTCGGGATACAGAGCTTATACTGTGTGAGCTCAGGTCCTGTACTTAGTAAGAAATAAATAAATACCTCTGTGCAGAGAAGTGAGTGAAAATCAACAACGTTTTAATGCACAAAATTAGCAAATTACTGCATACACGTGTTTTGGGGTTCCAGGGAACCCCTTTTCCAATTCAAAATAGTGAGCTTTTGGATATGAAGACATTCGGTAAAAGCCATTCCTGTACTTCGCGGTTTTTTTTTTTTTTTTTTGGTTTTGAAGATATGCTTTTTATGTGACATTGGCGACCGAACGGAATGAATTAAAAAAATATATATATATATTAAAAAGCGTTAAAAAAAAACATTAAAAAGCGTTCCCACTGTCAACTTCGACGCGCATGCGCAGAGCTTTGTTTCATACGAATCGTTTAACAATTCAAATGTAGCGAAAAAACTGAGACGCAATCGACTAGAAAGTTCGGCTGTTAGCCGAAAGGTTGGTGGTGCAAGTCAACTAGGGAGAATATGTTTTACAATAATGAAAAAGAGACAGTAATGGGACAGAAGCTCTGCTTTATTGAACATAATTTCAGATAAATTTAGGAAATCAACACTAGTATCAACTTTAACATTAACTTTTTGCAATAAAAGCATATCTTCCGTTCGTCAGTCAGCCCCGTGACTATTATTACTTCCTTTTACATAGTAAAGGAAATATTGTATTCGCGAAAAAATTTCACTCAAAAATTGGCCTTAATTTCCATTTTACTCATCCCCGAATGAATGTTGTTTTTTTTTTCTTTTTCTTTTTCTTTCTTTTAATACAGTTAATACATACTGAGTTAATTACAGCAAGTTTTCTCGTGACGTCCGTATGTATCTCGCATAACTCAAAAACGGTATGCCGTAGAATGTTGAAATTTGGTAGTGGCAGGGCTGCGGAGTCGGAAGGAAAGTGGCCGACTCCGACTCCTGCATTTTGAAACGCCCGACTCCAACTCCGACTCCGAATTTTTTTAAATTTTTTTTAATCGTATTTTTTCAACTCTTTTTCTCCCTTCAGGTGAAGGGGGAAAACCTCTAAACAGAGATTGAAGTATTAATTCCTTTTTATGAAAATTTCGCATTTTGTTTTTAAGTGTAAACCCAAGACGCATACAACGTCAGAAATTCAATTTAAAAATCAAATTTTCCAATAGTTACGAGTTAAAAAGTGAGATGACTTAAAAGTCCCTTTTAAAAAATTTAAAAAGGATTATCTGTAATTTGCCCCCCTTTAATGTTTAACAAATAGACATTGATCAAATCGTGTGCTTTCAATTTTTGAAAGCTGTAACTTGAGGGGGAAAAAAGTTTCTTTTCTAAATCCAAGTTCTTGAGAGGGTGTGGTTTGCGCCCCGGGTGACACCCATCTGCTAGATGGCACCCAAAGTTAATTTCAGAGTTTATAAAAAATATAAATATTTTAATTCTGAAAATTTTCGCGAATATATTTTAAATTATATTTCATCAATAGAATTGCAACGAAAATAGGGTACATATATGTCAGGAGCTAATTTTACACAAAATGCGGCGGTATACAAATTTGTACCAATAGCTTTTACTATACCTATATTTCTCCTTCGCTAAATTTTTAATTTAAATTTTATTGGCTGCTTTAGAATTAACCTTAATATGAAGATTTTAAGATTAACTGCAATTATTGAGTCTTGTAATCAAGAAATCATTTACACTTATTTTGTTCCATACGTTTTAGTGAGAACCAAGCTTATAGAAATAGTCTTAATAAAGAAAAAACTATTAGATTATTTCATGGGATCTTTTGGATTCGTGTTTTCGCGCCAGAACTTTTTTGAATTTGCCGATCACCCTTAAACGTTTCAACCTTAGCTACGGGCCTCGATTTACTAATTTGCTACGTTTCTTTTACTATTTTATAACTGAGATCGAACAAAACACTATGTTTCTACTTTTATTTGAAAGTGATTACTTGAAAATGTTAGTAACAAAACCGTTTGCTGGCAGTTGCTATTAGTTAAGTTAAAAAGCAAGCATCTCATTAGTATCTTTTTACCCGACTGCGCGTGCGCGACGCAAAGGAGGGTAATGTGTTTATCAGTCTATGTATGTATTTCCGTTTCTATGTGGCGTTCTACAGGCTAAACGCCTTGGCCAATTTTGGTAATTCTTACATCAATCGATTTGTCTTAACCTTTGGAGTGTCACTAAACACATGACAGTAATTAAAAGTACCATTTCAAAAACCAGTTGCCATTTTGTCAGTTTGGGATTGGCGCACGCTGGGTGTCGCACGCTACCTGCGTGCGACAAATGCAGGTAGTTTTCACTTCTGAATTTTTTGTTAACTAAGTCTACTAATTGGGGTACCAGTGGCCGAGTGGTCTAAGCGATTGTTTCTCTCACTTGAGGCGGTGGGTCAAGACACCTTTGCTCCAGATGTACTTTCCCCTCTTTCTGATGTAAATTGTTTCATGTGTTCTTTATATGCAATCTGTGCTGTAATAAAAAATATATTATGCGTAACGAAGGCAAAACACTCAGATTGTAGTCCTCATCAAAATAAATCCGTGCAATAAGCACCAAAAGAAAGAAAGTCGACTAAAATTCGATTTTCATCTCTAACACGTTGCTTTTGTTTTGACTGAAGGGACTGAGTTTCGCGACGTGTACTTTCTTGACAGGCTTTTTTTAGTTTTGCGAGAAAGATTTGAGTGACGGGGGGCTTCTGTAGCCGAGCGGTCTGAGTGACTGCTTGACATTGGCACACTTGAGGTGGTGGGTTCGACTCCCACCCCCGCTCCGGCTGTACTTTCCCTTCTTTGTGATGTAAATTCTTTCATGTGTTGTTTATATGTGTAATAAAAATCTATATCATGCGTAAGGGAGGCAAAGCACACAGATTGTAGTCCTCATCAAAATATACCTGTGCAATTAAGCACCGAAAGAACGAAAAGATTTGACTGACGACGTTTCCGATTTCGCGTCATCATGAGTTATACAGGCTGTTTACAGTCGACTCCCGCTACAACGCGATTCGACTTACGCGAAATGGCTATAACGCGAGTTTTTCCCGAGTAACGAATTTTAGGACTAACGCGAATTCCTCTTCTGCAGTACGATTTTTTTTTTTTTTTTTTGGAAGGAAGTATCGGTTTCGTTATTGTGTCCTAAATATTGATTTCGTGAATACATTTTATCCCTATTGCGTCATTGATAGCGAAAGTTCTCTTCACCATACTAGTCCCCGCATCACTTTATTAGTGCATCAAGTAACCACTTGGCGTCTTTCTTTCTTTTTTCTTTCTAAAATATTGTAACGGATCCGGCGCGACTTCCACTTTCTTGAAAGGATGACACAGTTCTTGATAAAAACACAGGAGCTTTATTTACACTATGTACAGGAGAAATCGTTAACAACTGCTAAAATAATCATCAGCAATTAAGCAAATATCACTCAACACCGTAAACTCAACGGTTACACACGTATTTACTTCCAAATACGAAAACAACACCGCGAAATGCTTCGCTATAAACAGAGCTAATACACACTCTCAGTACAAATTCTCAATCGAAACTGACTCTTTATCCAGCGTAACCGTTTATATACATACCGAAAAGAGAGCTCTCAAAGATTCCAGAAAATGCTACAACGTTCTACAACTACACTTTCATTGATAAAATCAGTGAATGAAATAAGAAAAAAAGAATAGGGGGTTGTATACTTTAGCCATATGAAAAGGGGTTGTATATTCATTACGGGAAACTATTTACAGGTTACGTTACTACAATAATTACTATTTACAGGATTTGTAACATTGCCCCCTTCCTAAGGACTGCACGTCCCGGGCAGTACAATCCCCAGAAAGGGTGCCAAACTTCTATCACAAGTTCACAATTACACACATTAAATAATAACCAATAGTGCAAAGGAAACACAGTAATAACAAGAAATATTACTAAACATTAAAAGCAAAAATTATCTACAACTTTTATGTTATCAGCCATTGTTGTTTACGTAATACTCATGAACTATGGCCATAGTATGGGGCTAACCGATCATAATGTACAACCCTAGGTTTTGCATTAGGTGATTTTTGGATCCTCACTACGACGTCATTTAGTCGGTTAAGGACTTAGTAGGGTCCATCCCAATGCGACTGCAATTTGGGTGACAGACCTTTCCGTCGGATGGGATTCCATAACCAAACCTTGTCGCCTTCGTTGAATTCATGTCCAGTAGACCTTGTGTCGTATCGGGTCTTCATCTTCTCCGCCGCGATGTTGATTCGCTCTCGTGCGAAGTTATGAACGTCTTCCAACCGGGCCTGGAGATCCTGGATGTATTCCTCAGGCGATGCAGGCGCATCCGGAGGACGACCGAAGACGAGATCACAAGGTAGCCGAAGCTCTCGTCCGAAGAGCATCTGAGATGGGGCAAATCCAGTAGTCTCGTGGACAGCACTGCGGTAGGCCAGCAGGAACAAAGGTAGCTTCTTGTCCCAACCCTGTTGATTTCTGGAGACCATAAGTGAGAGATTATTCAGGATTGTGCGGTTAAATCTCTCCACCATGCCGTCCGATTGTGGGTGTAGTGGTGTTGTCCTAGTTTTCTCAATTCCGAGAATTTGACATAGGCCCTTAAACACAGCAGAGATGAAATTCCTCCCTTGATCGGAATGAATCTGCAAAGGTGTCCCGTATCTCGAGATCCAATGTTGGACTAGAGTCTCTGCTACGGTGGTAGCCTCTTGATCTGGAATGGGATATGCTTCCGGCCATTTGGTGAAGTAGTCGATGGAAACAAGAATGTATTTGTTCCCATCAGCAGTTCTTGGTAGAGGACCCAGGATGTCGATCCCAATTCGTTCGAAAGGAGCTCCAACGTTGTACAGATGTAGCTTCCCTCTGTTCCTCTTCTTCGGTCCTTTACGAGCAGCACAGGCGTCACAAGAATGGCACCACTTCTCCACGTCATCCTTCGCCTTGCTCCAGAAGAAGCGCTCCCGAACTTTATTGAGGGTTTTCAAGACACCAAAATGTCCTCCAGTCGCACTACTATGTATTTCTTTCAGAACATCTGAAATCCTTGATCGGGGAAGTAGTAACTGCCACCTAGACGTTTTGCCGTCATCAGATTCCCATTTTCGGTGTAGCACGCCGTTCCGTAAATGGAGCGAGTTCCATAAAGCCCAGTATCTTTGTGTTGCAGGACTAAAGATGGAAACGTCCTGCCAGCTAGGTCGCCGACTGTCACTCTCCACGAACTCCAAAATTGGTTTTATGTCGGGGTCTTCAAGTTGATCTTTTCGAACTTGGTCGTCACTCCATGGATCAGGTTCTGAAGATGTTGGAGTCACTGTCACCTGATAGGCAGTAGGGCTAGTCGTTCCATACTGTTTCTCGATTCGGGAACAATAATTGCAGTTCTCAGGACAGGGTCTCCTTGATAAAGCGTCTGCATTACCGTGAGACAACCCTTTTCGGTGCTTGATATCCATCTCATATTCCTGGAGCCGCTGTATCCACCTGGCTATCTGGCCTTCTGGATTCCTGAAGTTCAAAAGCCAAGTTAACGAAGCATAATCCGTCCGAAGCAGAAACTTTGAGCCGTAGAGGTAATGATGGAAGTGTTCTACAGCTTTCACTATGGCCAGTAACTCCTTTCTGGTGACGCAGTAATTTCGCTCCGACTTTGATAAGCATTTGCTCCAGTAAGCGATGACATGTTCATTGCCGTCAATTTCTTGGGATTAAACAGCTCCGATGCCCTAGTTGCTCGCATCAGTGTCCAGGATGAAGGATTTTTCAGGCTGAGGATAGGCGAGGATAGGCGCTGATGTTAAAGCCTCCTTCAGTCGTAGAAATGCATCTTCGCATTCTTTGGACCATTCAAACTTTTGCTTGCTCTCCGTCAGCTTATGCAAAGGTCGTGCGATGTTGGAAAAACCCTTTACAAACTTCCTGTAGTACGTGCAGAGCCCCAGGAAACTTCGCAGCTGATGGATGTTTTCGGGACGACTCCAACTCCTGACCGCAGATACCTTTTCTGGATCGGTTTGTACACCTTCAGAAGAGATGATGTGACCAAGGTAGTTCACTTCCCGGCGGAACAAATTACATTTGGACGGGCTTAACTTCAGATTGGCTTCCTTAAGCTTTTGCAGCACCTTCCTAAGATTTGCCAGATGTTCTTCGAAACTGCGTCCCACGATGATGATATCGTCTAAGTAGACCAGACAGGATTCGTAAGAAAGTCCTCTTAACACTGTCTCCATAAGACGCTCGAACGTAGCTGGTGCATTGCAGAGGCCGAAGGGCATCACTTTAAACTGCCATAAGCCTTGTCCAGTTGTAAACGCTGTCTTCTCTCGGTCATCAGGGTGTATCTCAACCTGCCAGTAGCCGCTCTTCAAGTCCAGGGTCGAAAACCACTTGTGTCCGGAAAGAGTGTCCAAGGTGTCGTCTATCCGTGGAAGAGGGTAGATGTCTTTCTTGGTGATTTCATTCAGCCGTCGGTAATCGACACAAAATCTGGTGGAGCCATCTTTCTTTCGGACCAAGACGATGGGAGAGGCCCAAGGACTGGATAGAAAGTTCGATTACATCATTCTCCTTCATCTCTTTCAGGAGGGTCTCAACCTCTGCCTTCTTGGCGAACGGTAGTCGTCTTGGATGCTGTTTAATAGGGGGGTGTTCTCCAGTGTAGATCCTATGCTGCGTTAAATTCGTACGGCCAACATCCTCCGATGTAGATGAAAACAGATGCTTGAAGTCATCCACCAATTGTTCCGCAGCAGTTCTTTGATCTTTCGATAAGGGTGCACTCCCAATTAACTTCGATGTCAAGGACTCAGAAGACACAGTCTCGTGGGAATTGATTCTTCTAATGATGCAGTTTACTGTAGTACAAGTTGCCAGCACTTCACCTTTCCGGATATTTCTTGGCCTTTCACTCACGTTGACGACTCGCACAGGAATTACATCTTTAGAAAGATCCACCAGCGTAGATGCTACCAGCACTCCTTTTGGGCTATGGCTTAAGTTGGGGTATTCAATGAGTCCAAATCGAAAACTATTGCTTTCTTCAATGGAGCCAGGTATTAATGATTCTGACCTTGAGGGAATCGATAAATCTGTTTGGGCTATTATTTGATGAGCGGATTTTACATCACTTTCTGCGGGGAAAACGGCTATGTCTTCTCTCATCGAGTGCAGCTCATTTGTCTTGAAGTCGAGGTTGAAGTCATACTTCTTTAAAAAGTCCAATCCAAGAATGAAGGGGTCTGTGATAGCAGCAACGAATGCCGTATGATGGTAAGTGGCATTTCCAAACACAATTTCTAAGTTTACTTTACCTTCAATCTCGATCTTGTCACCTGTCACAGTTTGGAGGGTAACACAGGGCGGCGTCCATAGAATGTTGAGTCCAAATTGACGAGCCACATCTGTTCTAATGATTGTAACATTGGCTCCAGTGTCAATAATCAGTTCGCAGGGAAACCCGTTTACGTATGCGTAAACAAACAGTCCATTACTGCCGCCACTCGTCGATGAAATCTGGAAAACTTTAAGATGGGGCTCATTCCAATTTGGCGACCTCCGCCCCGCGAGATTGCCATGGCTTAGTTTTCCTGGACCTGGGAGGGAGAGGTGCTCTTCCCTCTGGTTTCTTGGCGAGCTTCACAGTTTCTTCGTAAGTGACCCTCGCCGCCACATTTCCAGCACTTAAGTGATTGTCCATTTTGGTACTTGGGAGCCGAAGTCCTTTTGAGGATTCCTACAATTTCTTTTATTTGCTTTTCCAGTTCAGCAAAGCGTGACGAAACCGGATCAGGCTCATCAGTTTTCACGCCGCGGATTGAATGACGATCTTTGCGGGTTGCTTGCTGGGCGGCCTCCAACTTCATCGCATACACAACAGCAGAACTCAGGTCTTTGACATCCGCCATCCGTAGAGCTGGATTTCCGGATCTCGAACCCCGTCGATGTAGTAGTTGAGTGCCAGGTTGTCTCGAACATCCGCAGGACAGTCGCAAAAAGCAAGATGAGACAGTCTCTCGACGTCCGCCGCTAGCTCTTGCAGGGTTTCCCCGGTTTTCTGGAAACGGGTCTTCAACTGGAGTCGGCTGAAATCTTTCTGGCACTTCTCACCGAAGCGAAGCTCCAACGCAGATCTGAGGGCGGCGAAATCCAGGCGCTGGCTGTCCGGAAGGGTCTGAAGAATGTCCGCTGCGTCACCTCTCAGGGATGCTGCAAGATGGCAGGCCTTGGTAGCAGAGTCCCATCCGTTCGCTTCCGCCACTATCATGAATTGGGTCTTGTACACCTGCCACGAACCTTTCCCATCAAATGTGGCCAGTTTAATGGACGGTCGAGCAACAGATGTGGGAGCGCAAAACTGTACAGAGCTGCTTTCCGCGGTCGCCAATCTCCTTTCCATGTCTTTAATTATTTCTTCCTTAAATGAAGTAAATTTCTTGTCTTCTTCTTCCAACTTATTTTCCACATTGGCGATACGCTCTTCCACAGTATCAAATTTTTCTTCCAGAGCATCAACTTTATCTCCCATGGCGGTTAGTTGATTCTCCATCATGGTTTTCATCGACGTTAGGTCACTTTTTATTTCATCTTGACTTGTAGTAATTTTAGCAGTTAAATCACTATTTAACTGTTCTTGGTTAGTCGCCAATTCATTTTTCAATTGTTCTTGGTTAGTCGCTAATTCATTTTTCAATTGTTCTTGATTAGCCGCCATATCACCCTTCACAGAGTTGATTGCGTCAAGAAGTTGTTTTAATTGTTCATCCATTGCGCGAGTAATCACCATAAAAATAAAGTCCAAATTCAAAAAGTCTTTATGAAAAAAAATGTCCAAAGTCACACTTACTCCAAGAAAGTCCAGAAGAAGCCCCACGTTTGGCGCCAATTGTAACGGATCCGGTGCGACTTCCACTTTCTTGAAAGGATGACACAGTTCTTGATAAAAACACAGGAGCTTTATTTACACTATGTACAGGAGAAATCGTTAACAACTGCTAAAATAATCATCAGCAATTAAGCAAATATCACTCAACACCGTAAACTCAACGGTTACACACGTATTTACTTCCAAATACGAAAACAACACAGCGAAATGCTTCGCTATAAACAGAGCTAATACATACTCTCAGTACAAATTCTCAATCAAAACTGACTCTTTATCCAGCGTAACCGTTTATATACATACCGAAAAGAGAGCTCTCAAAAATTCCAGAAAATACTACAACGTTCTACAACTACACTTTCATTGATAAAATCAGTGAATGAAATAAGAAAAAAAGAATAGGGGGTTGTATACTTTAGCCATATGAAAAGGGGTTGTATATTCATTACGGGAAACTATTTACAGGTTACGTTACTACAATAATTACTATTTACAGGATTTGTAACAATATTAAAGTTGATGAAATAAAATGGCACCTTAGTTCACTGTTTCAACTAAAGTTTGTCAAGATGCTTAACTAAAAAGTACGTCGGCGGTAGCACAATATTAAGTATGAGTGATGCACGTGCCATGTAGTTTTATTTTATGTCTTTCCCTGCCATTGATCATTTATTTTGTGCATCTTAACAGTTTTTTTTATGTTGAATGAAGCAGTTTTTTTATGTTTTAAATACAGTAAAAGTACAGTTCTTAACTATAAGAAACTTTAATGTTTTGTTGAGGAATGCTTTAAAGCAGTTTGAGGGGTGTTTATAAGTGTCTTAAAGAATTTGGTATGTTTCAAAAAAATTTGAATACATACCCTTTTCTACAGCGCGAAATTTCAACTTACGCGAAGTCTTGGAACGCATCCCTCGCGTAAGTCGGGACTCGACTGTATATAGCTGTGCTGTGGTTGACCGAAGTTCGCGCATTTTTACCGAAAGGGGAAGGTCCCTAGAGGGACTAATTACCAGTAGTTTAGACCATCGCAAGTTACTTAATAAACTTCACGATACAAACAAACTCTCTCAATGAAATGGCAAGATTGGGAAATATGCCGTCTCATAATCATAATAACTAAGTCAATGAAAATTAACTGAAAAGTGTAAAATAAAAAATTATTAAATATAAACTAAAAACCCGACTGCGTAATAACCAAAAAAAACTAAAACGAAAAATGTATAAACCCAGTAATTTAGAATGTTATTAAGTACTACTGAATAACTACACCGTTGAAATAGTTTTATAACTGTACATAGATAAGACAAATCATTAATTCAAAAGCAGAATAGAAGGATCACCAGTCGGGGCCCATTCCTTTCTGATTCAAGAAATTCCGTAAAATTTGAATGGACCCCGACTGTTGATCCTTCTATTCTGCTTTTGAATTAATGATTTGTCTTATCTATGTACAGTTATAAAACTATTTCAACGGTGTAGTTATTCAATAGTACTTAATAACATTCTAAATTACTGGGTTTATACATTTTTCGTTTTAGTTTTTTTGGTTATTACGCAGTCGGGTTTTTAGTTTATATTTAATAATTTTTTATTATTCATGTAATCGAACCAATTGGTAGTCAGTTTTTAAAAAATGCTAGGAGAGTCAGCGAAAGGGGAAGAAAAAGAGAAGCCCGGAGTCGGAGTCGGAATGTTTTCTAACAACTCCGACTCCTTTACCCCAAAATCAATCCGACTCCGACTCCCCAGCCCTGGGTAGTGGGGTCTAATTGTGCACCTCCCTTTTGGTTGCATTCGGATGTTTCAAAAATGGTCTTTTTGGTCTTTTGCACCTTTTTTTTTGGGGGGGGGGGAATCATTGTTAATTTCGATGCAAACTCAAGGGGGTTATAATTTGGCGGACACTTGGCGATATATTGCCAGGTTTTTGGCCGCCAAGGTTTTTTTTTTAATCTGGTTTCAATTCGGCCTCTATTGGCGATATTTAGGGAGTTAACCGTGGAATCACATTAAAATTGCCAATAATGGCGAAATAAATCTGTGTAAAATGTTTTTTTTTTGCTTCGGTTCGTAATAAACTAGGGGTTAAAATATTTAGTGTTTCCTTGCTTACTCCAAGGCACTAGTATCATCAAATTGGCGTAAAAGTAAGTCATGTGATGCACACATCGGCTCGGTTTTTTTTTCTTTTTTTTTTTTCTTTTTACGAATGAATATGTGTTCGGTAGAGTTTAGGGGTCCCGCACTTCTTTTGTTAGAAATTAAGCCCTGAGGGTGAAATATAATATCAATCAATCGAGCTTAATTAAAAGAAAAGAAGAATTTAATAGCAAGGCTTCCTTCAGAAAAACATATGTTTCTAAAGTGTCCATGAGTCATGCTAATGCGATCTGCCGTTTAACTTCTACATTTGAAAGTCTACATCGGTCTAAGTAAAGAGATTTCAATGGATGACCTCAAACAAGCGAAAGATGATCCTATTATTTTCTCTATTCAAAGCATTCAACTGAACGCATTTATTTAAAGCCTTAAAGCTTCTCACAAAAGTTAATGGAGATAATTGCAAAACTGGGCTAATTTATTTAACATTAATAGAAAATAATTAAAGATTTCGAAACAATTTTCGGGAAATGAAGCATGTTTTTATATATATATACATGGTTCTTGTATCGGTCAGGCATTGTTGAAACCAAGTTGACCGCAATAGTTCTGAAATAATACAATGTAACCTGGCACTGAACTTGAATGTCGGCATTTTATTTTAATGCATAGCACAAAGGTATTTTCTAGACATAAATAATCAGGTTTAAAATGTGACATTGGCGACCAGTCACATTTCAGTGCTTGACTGGCTGCTAACTTACATAAACTGTTTTTTGTGTAGAGTAATCCCTTTTAAACCGACGAAAAACCGGAGTAGGTTCTCAAGTCGAAACGTATAATATATATATATATATATATATATATATATATATATATATATATATATATATACACATTTATATAATCGCTCTTCAGCGATGTTTCATTAACGCAAATGTTACTCTTCCACTTTTTAGCAGATAACTTACCTGCAAAATTTCGATGCTGTTATGTTTCTCAAATTTCATTCGTTGATTTTTATGTATTTCGTATACAGTAGAACCTCTCAATGAGGGACACTAAGGGGACCGGACAATTTGCCCCTTAAATAGAGGTGTCTCTTCTTCGGAGGTAGATGAGTTCATGCATGCTCTGTAAACCTAGAATAATTTCATAATAAACGTAAACTAATAACATTTAAGATGAATTACTGAAAATGTTTCTTATATAGATGCTAAATAAAATGTTGAATTATTCAAACTGAAAAAAAAAGAAAAAAGAAAAAAGAATATTAAAATTGTATCGATAATTTTGTAGTATCAGTTTTGTAACTGATTTTCATTAATTATAGTTTTGAATTAATCTGTAACATGGATTTGATTTATGTCATGTAACTTACAATGCGAAAAAAAGTGTGATCATATTTTCAGTTATGTATACAAAGCTTCTCATAAGCGGCACACTATCTGTTAGGGTTTAGCCCATTTAAAAAAAATTGATGAGAGGGAAAAGTATGAATGTTGGTCTTAGCAAAAATTTTAGAATACTTATTTGTGTAGTTAATTTTTGGACAAAAAAGGCACCTTGAATTCTAATACTTTCGATATTTCTAATGCTTTAGATTCATAATTAAATTCATAAATTAAATTCATAATTTCTGTGTAATTTTTCTTTGTGACTGTCCCTTAAAAAGAGTGTCCCTTAATGAGAGGCAAATGCATGGACAGGCCCGTGTCCAGATTTTCATAAAGGGTGGAGTTTTAATGCTTCTAAATCTTTATCCGAGAGGGGGGAGGGAGTTCAATCCCTCCCAAACTGCCGATCCCAGTATGACTTGACATTTTTATGACTGTAAGGATAGCTGTGAACCCTCCCTACCCCCCAAGGATAATTCGGGCTGCACAATGACCGCAGTATACCATCATTTTAAAGCTTCTTTTTAATCAAACTTTGTTTATTTTTAATCAAATCTGTTTATTATGCGATATATTGCAATTAGTCTTAAAAACAGTACATAGATAATTTTATAATGCAGCAAGTAGATCAGGTTTTATATTCTGAAATGATGCTTAATTCTCTGAACAAGAAAGAGCTTATTGCAGATGCAAATTACATTACGAAGCACAATCACTAATGCATCTTCATAGCTGCAACAGATGCCGAATCCATCATAACTTCCTTCCACCATAGATTTTCCAAAATATTATTCCAGTTGGTAAAGCTCTAACAGTCGTATATTACAGAAAAACTTCAGAGGAAAGTTTTATTTTTGCTGCGCACAAACTTTAACATTAAAATAAAAAGTCAAATATACATTTTCTTCATTTGGTTCATATTTTTGCCCCAATGGAAGGGGTTTAACCCTTAAATCCCTCCCCTTAGACACGGTTCTGTGCATGGAGGTCCTGATTCAAAGGGACTGGGACCAGAAAAAGTGTCCTTTAAATAGAGGTGTCCCTTAAAGGAGGTACTACTGTATTATGTAGTGCAAAATCGGGAAATGACCTTCATTTTCTCCAATTACCCAAAGATTATTACCCAAAGATTTTTCGCAAACCATGGGTGGTATTCTTCATGACAATCTCTGTAAAACTGTCCTTCGCTCTTCAAAGATGTGTATCTCTCATGTCTCAATCCAAATGTTAATTTTGTTAATTAAAATATTGTTTTTGTAAGTTAAATGTTACGTTAAGGAAGGTGGCATCCTTGGCCCTGTGATTAAAGCTTCACTTCATCTGTCGGAAATCGTGAGTTCAATTTCCACCTGTACCCTGATTGTTAATCATTTCTGTTTAAAATATCAATGTTTTATCAGGGGCAAATGCGCTTTATGTATGTGAAACTGATTAGATTCTGTATAAATAAATAAAACTCTTTCAGCAGATAACTAACCACCAAATCCGGAAATGATCGTCATTTTTTTTTTTAAATCCCCCAAGGATTTTTCGCTAACCATTTGGTGACACAACTTTTTATAGATAATCTCTGTGAAGTTGACTTTATTACTCACAACGCTCTCCAGGCTTCTAATCGCTCTTCAGAAATATTTCATTCTCTGCAAATGCTACTTTTACTTTTATCCGATAACTAACTTCCAAAACGACCTTCCTTTTTTCCCGTTACCCGAGGATTTTTCACAAAACGTAAATATCAAAAAATATAAATAAAAGAAAAAAAAATAAAAAATGAAAAAAAAAAAAAAAAAATCGAAGAAACGTGACTTCGAAATAGACTTAGAGGTGTTAGTCTTATGTTTCATACATTTTATTTTTGCTAATAGTACTAGGCACTATTATATTCTTTAGACAACTGAAGGATCTGTGATCTGAAAAACAGGGTGGAGACATATTGATCCTCTAATTTCTAACGGCAACCTCCCAAAAAAGTATAAATTTCTTTTTCACTGATTTTAAGCAAATATTTTTATGGGGCATGTAGTATGCTATGTTTGTACAAAGTACTTCCATTCTTTATCCATCCATGGTAATGAAGTAAATAAAATATTTACAATTGTTTTCCATGCGTCGAAGCTTTTTCTTGAAATCGTTCAGGCTTCATTTCGTTCTTTTTATTTATATACTCTACGAAATGCCTGTACTTAATTTTTAAATCTATTTCCAAGCATTTTGAATGAAAAAAGATAATTTTTAAATCGAAAGATCACATTTTGTTCCATTACGTATTATTGTTTGTAAAGCAAATATTAAACATTTTAGATGTGAGAGGTTTAAAGCACAAGAGGTTTAAGTCCACGCACTTAGGAAAAGCACAAGAAAAAATTGAAATCTGGCGAATACTATGTTATTTTTTCTTTTCCCCACCTCTACTATAATCTCTAAACACGATATTTGCACATAATGTGTTCCCCATAAAGGGAAAGGATTCGAAAATTAGAAAGCTAAGAACTTAGAGAAGTGTGTTTCGTCTGCAATTGTTGAAAATGTATCCAGAAACGCATGTAAAAATAAATAAAGACTTGTTGCTGAAAAGTAAAAATAAATTAAATAGCGTTATAAATGAACTAATTAAAAAAAAACTGCGAATTGATAAAACTGCAATTTTTTGGAAAATTTGTACGTTTACAACGTTATTAAATGAACTGTTACACGCATAAAATTTAAAAATTTTAAGTGGTTAAAAATTTATAGCTCTTTTATTTGACCATTTTGAACCATGTTTACGGAGTTCGAGTTGGACTGATTTTGGAATAAAAAGTCGAAGGGGTTTGGAGTAAAAGTGTCAAAGTCGGAGGTTCTAAGCCTTTAGGAATCGAAGTTGAAGCTAGATTGACTTTGGGGTAAAAGAGTCGGAGTAGGAGATTCTAAAATTCAAAGACTCGGAATCAGTTATTTCCAGGGTTGCGGAGTCGGAGGGAAAATAAGATTCCAACTCCAGCTGCAGCCCTAACATTTTAGTCTTCCGACTCCGATGTACGAGAATCAGTCCGACTCCGACTCGGAGTCCACAGTCTTGATAGAGTTGTGAACTCGGATGGAAAATAAGCAACTCCGGTTCTGGAATTTTAAAACCTTCGAGTCCCAACTCCGATTCTCTTTACCCCAAAGTTAGTCCTACTCCGATCTCAAGATTCCAACACTGACTCCACAGCATTGGTTAATTTCTCCTCCGAGCCCATTGCACTTCCAGGAGTCGGAGTCGGACTAATTTCGAAGTAAAAGAGCTGGAGTCAGAGTCTTGGAGTTTTAACTCCAAGAATCAGAATCGGAGTCTGACCTTTTTCCTCCCACCCCGCAGCCTTGCTTAAAACTCAAAAATTCCCTCTGTTCTTCCACTTTGTGAAGCAATACAAATGCCCCAAATACACGCGCGAAATTTAAAAGCCAGAGATGATCAAAATTTTGAAACTTTTTTGATTCTATAGTGAGGCTCTGATAAGTTGAGCTATGACCTTGATTGTATTTGTCTCTCGTTCGAGTAATAAGAATGGGTAATTGGCTCTGATTGGAGAAGGATTACTTCCGTAGTAGTTTTGAAAAAGTATTCCAACTCAAATCCTTGCCAATAACGTGTCGCTTTTTCCCAAAATTTCTCAAACACAGGTAAACATTGCCAAGATCATAGCTCACCTTAACAGAGCCACGCTGCAGACAGACCCGTCATTTGGACTAGGATCAATTCACTCCCCCGCCCCCCGGAATTCAAAAACATAATGTAATTAAGCACTTTTGTTTACATTTTGTTGTTTTATACATATGCTTCCCCCCCCTGGACATTTTTGAAATGATGAGCCAGACTGCAGAACAACTTGTATTTCATTTCTACGATTCGCTCCCTCGTCACCTTAGACGCTCTTAGTTCCCTAAAAAAAAATAAAAAAATATGTTTAGTGAGAATTATATTTGAATCAAGGAAGCTTTGCTTTCATCTTTTAATCTCATGTTTGTGTTTTATACATATGCTTCCCCCCCCCCCCTGGACATTTTTGAAATGATGAGCCAGACTGCAGAACAACTTGTATTTCATTTCTACGATTCGCTCCCTCGTCACCTTAGACGCTCTTAGTTCCCTAAAAAAAAAAAATAAAAAAATATGTTTAGTGAGAATTATATTTGAATCAAGGAAGCTTTGCTTTCATCTTTTAATCTCATAATTGCTATTGTCATATCCATCTCGAATGTCATTTTGCAGTTGATGAAAGCATCGCGATAAGTCCTATTACGCTCTTTGACCATTCTCTGCAGTATAAATCGGAACACAATGCAAGAAACAATGCGCAATAAACTTAAAAAAAGAAAAAGAGATGATTTTCATAGAGTGCTCATATGTTATACCATTATTATTTTTTTGAAAATATGTCAATCTTATTGCGTGATGAAATGTAAATGTAGTAATAAATAAATTTTTGGTCATAGGGACATCATTGAAGCTCAAGTTTATTTCATAAATATGCAATTTTTTCATGTTGTTCAGACAATCAGAATCTTAGTATCAGTTAAAAAGAAGTTATTGTTTATTTATTTTTGAAAAACATAGCACACTTCAATATTCTACTTGAGAGCTTACGGCCCTCTGGAAATAACACAAAAGTTCTTAAAACTAAATTTTACGCAGGCCCATTATTGTTTAAAATTTTCTCAGGGGAGTCAAAAGATATATATTAAATGCATATTTTACCGAAAAAAAATCAAGCTCACATACATGGAAATATAATAATTTCTTTTAAGCCGTAAGAGGGCAATTGCTCCCTCCTGACCCTCCCCCCCCCCCTAAATGACGGACCTCATTCTATGTTTCCATTTTAAAACCAGTTCTGAAAAAATTATTTCAAAAGCCAAGACATACGTATGTGCAATACTTGATAAAAATGTAAAAGGCAATTAAAAAACATTTAAAAGACAAAAGTTCTCCAAAAAAAGAAAAAAAAAGGCAGATACGTGTGGAGAGTTCTAAGAAACCTCTTTTTCAATGCAAAGGAAGTGAGCTTATTAAAGAAAAAAACATCAGATAATTTGTATGATGTGTTTTCATTCTAACCAGAGAACCACACGGATTGTGGAATGATGAAATAAATAAATAAATAAGTAAATAGGTAACAATAAAAAAAGCAGAGATAAACTTTTTTTTTTACGCATAAATTATTTGCCCTTATCTCTCTGTTATCGAGATATAAACTCTTCAAGGCGACCGAAAATTTCAGAAAAGTCGCCTAATGTAAAGAACTGGCGAGAAATGGAGAGTACCACGCGACTTCACCGTCTGCATATGGCAGAACATCCATCAAAGCGTATGAAAGAAGTCTTCCATTTCTCATCTAAAATTGAGAAACTTTTCTTAAAATTTCAGCAGACCTTTAAGACCCTATTCTCTGTATCTTGGAAGGAAGGCAAATAATTTATGCGTTCTAAAAAAATGTTTCACTACAGCAGACGGGGGTTAATTGAATAAACCACTTTTATGAACCAAATTGTCAAAAACAGAACACAATACAGCTTTTTTGAATTAGCCGCTTTATTGAATCAGTCACGTGATTCATATAAGCAGCAGCCACTGTATTGTCCTTCAACAGCTACTTATTTAGATCGTTTTCATAGTTAAACTATCATATGGGTTCCTAAATAAGCTCACTTCTTTTGCATAGAAAAAGGGGTTCTTTGTAAATCCTAAATATGTGTCTGTGAATTTCTGCAAATGTGTACATTTCATACGTTGATAATCTTTTACATTTCAGAACAATTATTTTCTATTTGTTATTCACTTACTTTATGAACTGGCTATAAACATAAAGAACAAAAGTCTTCATATTATGATACTAAAATTTTTATTTCATCAATTTCATAAAAATATTAGGGAAAAATATTAGAAACCAATAAACCATAAAATCATTTTTTCCCCTTAAACACTTTTGACAAGTACACAAGATTCTTAACTTTTAAGTTAAAAAGTATACGTACTGTCACATCTCAAAATATATTAAGAGTATAAGTGTTTTTTGTCGGATGCTAAGGAATCACTTTTGGTTTATTTTGTGCAGAGTTATCGACATACCGGAAATTGGCATTAAAACTCTGATCACATCAAAATTTTCAATACGGTCCCATTAACAGCGATTCCACATTTGAAAATTGGTTCGTTGAAAGAGTTATAAGGACCAAAAATGTAGAAGCGACAAACGAGCTGCACATAATGTTCTTTCATTAAAACTGAGATTACTTTAACATTAGTAGCTAACTTACAGCTTGTTGCAAAAATATTTTGAATGAGAACAAATCGGCAGTTTTAAGAGATTATGAAAAAGCACAAAAATGCAACAAAATTGACTTTTTTCCCGAGAACAAATGAGAAATAAGTAGTAAGCATTGTTTTCCATTATTTTTTCTCAATCCCGTTCATTACAGCTCATCACTTTAACGAGAAAATATGATAGATCTTTTACACCTATTATCACTTGGCTCGACTGTATTGTAAACAAGCATGAAAGAATTATCAAAATCAAATTTCTTTCTATTTTTTTCTGTACGTATAGTCCGGATTATATGCAAAATAAAACCCTCAAAATATGTATTATAAATCCCTAAAATATGCACTAAAATGTCACATAATATACACTAAAAATTCTTAATTCACGTAATTTTTATATTTTTGGTGAAAAATTTTTACTTTAGGCTATAACATGCAACAAAACTCGGGCGACTCGGAAAAAAAATGTCCGATTTATTGTTCTTTATAAAGAACAATTTTTTGTTCTCTTTCTTTTTACAAAAAGTTTAAAAGGTAGTGAAAAACTCGGTAATATGCAGTTGTTTTGAAAATTTTACCTTTTTAATGTAGTTATATGCATTTAAGTCAAAAGATGCAAAATATGCAATTGCATATGATCCAGGCTCTACCTATGAGGAAAAAGAATGTGTCGAAAGCACCAAGTCACGCGTTCTCTAATGTTACCAAGGCAAAAAAAACTCCACCTTAATATGTATTCATGTACGAAGTAATAATGTCGAAACACAAATGCACACGTTCTCCAATGTTGCGAAGGAGAAGAAACTGCACCTTCACATGGTATATAATTCATGTTAGTAATTATAATGTCGAAAGCACAAATTCACACGTTCTCCAACGTTGTGACTGTCTCGTTTCTGCGTTGTTCATTCTCGTGTAGATATCCTGGCGAAACGCAAGGGTGATATTATTTTTATTGCAAAATGACAGCTGGAGCATACCTCTTATGTGAAAAAATTTACAAAGCAATTGATTTCTTATTTCTTGAGAAATCCTTAAAAATGTGAATTTTTGAAAGTGTCCCAATGCATAGTGTAATATGTCATATAGTTCGTACGCAAAATGTATATATTACTACTACACATATAACTTTATTTTGAGCTCGTTATTATTAGAACTCATGAAATCAAAGAAGCAAAGAACTATTACACATTAACTTGAGGAAATCTACGATCTAAGTGAGATTGGCATATAAGACCAGCTACGTTGGTAGGAAGGCTGCCAATGTTTGTGATTGAAAAATTTTTAAGGTTTAAATTGTTAGGTTGTAATTAACGCAGTGGATCAGATTACTTTCAATACCTTCTTTGATGCTTTGACTTTATATGTGGTGCTGTCTCTCTCTCTCTCTCTCTCTCTCTCTAATGCTGAAAATTCAGATTCACTCATACGTATGCGGAAGAAAACTACACCAACAACCTGAAAAGGAAATAATGTCGAAAATATTCATATTTGACCACAAAATTGAGCAAATTATAGTCAGTTTTACTTTTTCATTTTATTTTTTCTAAACATGCGCGCCTCCCAGGACACTCTTCTTCGCCTACTAGGGAGGTGTGCACCTTCCCCGCCTCAGTTTGAGAACCCCTGCTTTAGAGCGAGCAGAAAACCCTTCAAAAATTTGCATCCCAGTTTGTTTTGACGTGCAGTGGCGGATTTAAAATATTACAAATGTTGCAATTGCGCGAAAGGCCCCCATGACTATATAGGGCCCCGGTAGGAGTTTCAAAAATGCTTATGATAAATGTTTTATAGGTTCCGTGATAGAGAAAGAGGGCCCTAAAAATGTATTTCGACGGGCCTCAAACTTGTAACTCCACGGAAGCGATACAGAAAAGACTGCATTTCCGTGATTCATATTACAAATATAAAAAAATTAAAAATTACCGTTGGTTCAACGGGAATCTAACAAAATGTCCCAAAAACCAGTTTCGCCATCTCATATTTGTTTCCAAGTTGGTCTCCAATTCGGCAAATGATCTTCAGTCTAAGACGCTATATTAGTGTTGCATTGAAATAAGTAATTAATAACCACACACAAAAAAAGAAAAGTGTTAATAGGCCTTTTAGAGCATCTGATTGAAAACAAAAAGGGAAGTGCACAACTGGAATAAAAAAAAATAGTGTTTCAAGTATTTCTCCTAAAAATTATTAATTAACTGAAAATATTACTGCAATCGTTTACAAATCATTTTATAAGGTATTTTGATACAATATGGACGGACAATTTTTTCGACGGTTGTGGGGGGGGGGGGGGGGGGGGGCATGACCCTCCGCTTGTATTCGCTCTTTGCCCAGTTCATCAAAAAGAAAAACTTTTGGAACCTTACTTTTAAAAAACTGTTCATTCCCCGGAGGCGGGGAGGGGGGAGGGGATTTGTTCACTGGTCAGTCTATCCAGTTTTGATTCATGCTCGAAATAACTAATTTTTAGAATACCCGAATTTTTGATTCCAAATTATCGCCCATATCCGCGCGGAGGTAAACAATATCTAACAGCTCAGTTACAGCATCCAGAGATCGCAGTTTCGTATTAGACTCTGAAGTAGCCATAACTGAGCTATAGGCAAATATCACAAAAACACTGAATATATCTCCACACTAGTAGCTAAAAATATTTCAGTGCACCGTCGAGAGATCCATAAACTTGGTACTTTTTTTTTAAAATTACCGTCTTCTATTTGCTAACAAATAGCATTTTTACAATACATTTAAGCAAGGCTTTTAAGATGAATTTCAATTTGCGCTCTTTAGTTCTGCTTTTACTGCGATAGTTCGATGATTTGGAAATTGTCACGGTCACTAAATTTTTGCATGAGTAATTTTAATTCGGAGCTCTGTTGTTTTATAGTAACCTTACCAAAATAGATGTTTCCCAAACTTTTGTTTACGTATTCAAAAGAAAAACATCCTCTATCTCGAACTGGTGCCAAATTTTTAACGTCAATGAATTAACCTCGGCAGTAACCCAATTATCGAAATCTTCCCGCTTTTGCCAATAGCTGAATAATTTAGCAGTGATTACATGAGAGGTTATACGTTAGATCCAAGAATTCATAAGATAGATATAGAAGAAAGTTTCATGATGGTCACAACCAGGGGCGGACCAGACCACCAGCCCATCAATCCGCTGGCCGATGCGCCCTCTCGCCTGTGCACCTCGAACGCCATCGGTGCATCTTCGATTTTTTTTTCCTTTGCGCCCTCTGTGCTACTTTGTTTGTTTCATTCATTTTTTGCGCCCTTGCACCAACCTATGCGCCTTCGTTTTTTACGCCCTGAAACCTGTGCGCCTTCGTTTTTTAGACCTTTCATCTATGCGTTTTAATTTTTTTTTTTTTTTTGTGCAATTACATAAACCTCAGTTCCTTCGTTTCTTTTTTTCTTCTTTTTTTTTATGTGTGCCATCAAACCTGAGCGCTTCCGGGTTTGCTTTTATGCCATTGAACATGTGCGACTTCTGCCTTTTTTTTTTTTTGCGCCCTCAAACCTGTGCGTCCTCGGTTATTTTTTGCTCCCTCAAACCTATGTGCCTTCTCGGTGTTTTTTCTTTTCTTTTTTTTTTTCCTCTTTCAAACTTGCGCGCCACCTTTTTTATTTTGCGTCTTATTGGGAAGACAAATTTTTGTCGCACCATGATTCCAAATCGTTTGTGTTCATTCAAGACTTAACTTAAGCATAAAACTTAACTCTGCGAACTCCACTGTCCGCGGTGGCGTCTATGCCCTCACACACACGCGTGCCTACATTCGTGATTGCGAAAAATATAATTTGAACTCAAGATGTCAAAAATTCTGTTTTTGTTTCTTTAAAGAGTCGTATTATTTTCAAGAGAATGACCCTTTAACATTTTCGCTTTCTATGTAAAAATAGCACGAGCTCTCCAAACCACCATTTGAAACCAGCCCATTAGAAAGAAAAAACCGCCTCATTAAAATCTCCGAATATTTAACGGAAACCTTTTTCAGACTTTCTTAGAAATTAAGTGAATAGTAGGATGCTCAGAAATAATTCATTTTAAGTCTAAGAGGTTTCATTTTTTAAGTATTTATAAATAGCTTTAAAGTTCGGAAGCCTGAGTTTGGAATGTTTTAGATGATATTTAGATGAGAAATATTTGGAAATATTTCTCATTATTATAGTTCTCTCTATATCGAGTTCTTTTTACTTGAATATATTAATGGTTTATCTTATTTACCTTTACTATAGAACGACTCTTTCGATGTCACCGAATGTTATTTTCACCAGTGCCTTTTATAGAAACTAACTTTGATGTATGAAATACTTATTTCAAAATAAATTTCATGAATAGTTACGCATTAAGGCACAAATTTGGAGCAAAAACAGCAGGAATTAGTTTTTCTTTTATTTAGTGCGTTAAAGTAGACAGTGGCACATTTACAGGTTTGGGGATCCGTCGCAGTGCATTTTTTTTGGGCCCTTTTGTTTATCACAAGACTATGTAAAACATTTATGATATGCATTTTCATATCCCCGTAAGGGGCCCCTCCCAATTGCGACATGGTAAATCCACCACTGTAAATGGAAGTATAAGTGGAATAAATTTAAAAGTAAATTCCCTGATGAATTTTAACAAAATTAAAAGTGGCTGATACAATTTCATTTGAAGAACCATGGAAAATTATCAATCTCAAAGCTCGTACATGCGAGCACAAAGGACTCAATAGAGGTACCACGATAAAATGAGGGGGGGGGGGAGGGAAGGAGATAAAGGGGGTGGAGGGCGGGAGAAGGACAGAGAGTTCTGAGAAACGTAATATTTTGCCTGCAAACATATCGTCGTCTCAGAGCAACAGTAAGCCATCCTAATCAAAGGAATAACACTAATAAGATATCCTACTGTTGCTCTGAGACGACGATATCTGTATCCGAGTAGTTATTAAACTAAACTCCGCACCCAGTACAATAGTACCCAGGGGATGGGAGGTCACGGGGGTCACTGTCTTCTTCCAAAAATTTGTTTATTCGGCAAATCTTGTCTGACGATTTGGCAAATTTTTCATCATTCGGCAAATTTTGTCTCACGATTCTGCAAAATGATCGTCATTCGTCAAAATTTGGAGTTCCATTTGGTAAATTCAGAGTTTCCGCCCTCCCAAAATTTTAACGCCCCTGACAGTACCTAAAATTCTAAAGCTCTGCATACACTATACATAGTAAGTAGTCCAATATTATCAGCAGCAACAATCAAATATCTGATGTCGTTCAAATATTTCTGAAAATAATTACTACATGATTAAATTTGCAGGAAAGGTCGATCCTAAGAAATAAGGGTTCCAATTAGCCTCCTTTCTCTGAAGGGTTATTCCACGAGAAAACAGCCATTTTGTCCCGTACGTGACAGCTCTATATTTCACATCAAAATGTGCAATAAACAGAAGTTTTTTGCCTAAGAAGTCACACATGTATCTGGCATTTCTTAGGGAAAAAAATGTTTGTTTACTATGTTTTAAAAAAAGTATTGAAACGAAACATAGAGCAGTCACAAGCGGGACAAAACGTATGATTTTCTGTGGAAGGGCCCACTATTTATTTCTTTTTGAACGCTAAAAACATTTAGTAAGAAAGCAATGTATATATTTTAAAAATTTGCAACAGTAGATTCGAAAGATATATTGCTAGAATTGAGAACTCTGAGGCTGATGTCCAAAAGGTCAATCCTCGAGACAGGTTAGCTTTGTTTGAAAAATAGAAATTTAAAAGGAAGTATTAGAAAAACATTTTTTGATTAACAAATTGTACTAGTAAAGTAGTTTCACTGCCGCCTACCTTGTCTTGTGGTCAGAGAAGCAGAAGTCTGACTGCGACAGGAAAGTCCGGGTTCGAATCCGTCCGGGGTAGGGAGAAGGTCGGCTCGGGCATGGACGTACTTTCTCTCTCCTGTCCTTGTCCTTCCTTTATGTGAATGTGTTGTTCTGCTGTGAATGGTTGCCTACCCTTATCAACGGGTCCTTACGGCATATGTACTGTAAAAGTCGGACTTCACACCAAATTACGGTACAGTTGGAAAGTGAAGCAGCGCACCCGAAATTGCCATCCTAGCTGGCACACGACAACAGCAACAACTACTACTTTCACTAATTCAGCAAATTTTTAACTTACTGCCGTTATTAATTTGTATATATAATTATAAAATTTGGGTCTAAGTTGTCCCTCTCATGAGGGTTGAATCACCTGAAGTAACCTACGTCCATTTGGCCCAAGTTGAACTTCTAATTAATTTTCTAAAATTAATTTGAAAGAGTACAATTACCATTGATCAAAAGAACCGCCTCCACATTAAATGCGGCAAATGCCTCAAACCGTTTTCATAATCCACCGAAAGAAAGGAAATGCGCATACTCCAGAAGTTTTATCTCATTAAAATGTTGTTTGCTATGATAATAAGGCAATGGAGTTATTTTACCACGATTTTTGATGTAGTACTCGTATCATTCCACGAAGCGGTCAGAGTGACACAAAGTATTAAATTTTAACTATCTAATTAGAAAATGAAAGAGTTACATTTCTTCCGCATTGCGTAGTTTTTAGACCACCACAGTTCCAACGCGGAATTTAATTTCCAATTCATGCAATGCGGTCAAAACAATTTTCAATATATCATTCCCTGGTTCAGTTGCGTCAAGGCTCTCCTCCCTTTTAATTGATTATCTGTATATGGGTAAGACGAAGAGGGGGCACTTGTTCGGCAGATTGTTTTTAGAAAATTGTGCACGAGAACTATTTAAAAAAAAATCCATATAACTTGCCTAATACAGTCGAACTCGCTTATAATGAACGCCAAGGATTATTCGCTCGTTATAACCGAGTGCTCGTAAAAAAGGAGCTCGTGTCAAAAATGATTAAACGCATACATATTTGCTCTGTTTTTTCCATTTATTTTTGAACAGTAGCAAAGAAGTTGATTGTTTTGCTTGGCTGTCTTACAGGGGTGCACACCAACCTAAGAGCAAAGGCGCACTCCCCTAAATGTCGCGAAGACTCCCCCAAAAGCGAGAGCCCCCCCCCCTTAAATGAGAAAAATACCCCTCAAAACAATCCTTCCTAAAAATATCAATTCCGCAGTATGCAGAGATTTGTCTTACTTTAAATTTTTCATATTCGTCGTTACCGTCGTCGCTTTCACTATTTTTTAACTTCATTAACGTAAAATTGATCTACAATATCACCGAAAGTATGTCTCGGAACTGATAATATCAGAGTCAACATACACAGGGGGAGGTCATGGTGCAGACTGCGCCATTCAAACTTTTAGAGGGGTTGTTTTGAGGGGTATTTTTCTCTTCTTTTAGGGATGGCTCTTGCTTTGTGGGGCGGGGGTCTTCGCGATATTTAGGGGGGTGTACCCTTGCACTTAGGGGGGATAGGCACCCCTGATATACATACAATTTTCAAATGCTTCTCTTACTTTTCTACTCCTCCAACGAAAATAAAGGGCAACAGACAGGTTTTATAACTCACTAACTTTCTGTTTACTTCAGAATGTTAAAGGAATTTTTCTAAGAAAGTATAAGCTGAGCTGGAAGTCAATAGAAAATTTTGAAATTCAATACATTGCTCACTTTAAGCGGGGTTTACTCGTTAAAAGCGAATTATGCTCCCAAAGACTTAACATTGTATCAATCAAACCATTCTGGTTTGCTCGCTAAACCCTTGTTCTCGTTAAATCAGGGCTCATTATAAGCGTGTTTGACTGTAATATATTTAATTTCTATTTCTTCTTCTTCTATGGAAAAACAAACAAACTAGATGTAATAATATTTAATTCCCCGAGCGTGAAGTACGGCTCTGGGAAGTTGAGGCATGACCTTGGAAGTGCGTACTTCTTTTGGGGGAAATAAAGAAGGGTGACAGGCGCTGCATTGAGTTGGGTTATTTTCGCAGTAGTTTTAAGAAAATATTTCAACTCAAATCTGTGCCAATAACACGTCCCTATTTTAGCGAACTCCCAAAAAAGAAGTAAATATTGTTAAGATCATGCTTCAATTTATCAGTGTCATACTATACATACAAGTTGACATACACGTTGAAGGAATATTCCCGTTAAGAATTTAGAATTGCTAGTTAATCTCCTAGATCGCTAAAGCTTTTTACTGGTCGTTGCATTCCCCCCCCCCCCCCCCGCTAGTGTTGTCTCTATAATTCATTGGCGATCATTTATTGTAAGGGATCATATAAAGTCTTATATTATGGGGAGGGGGGGACGAGAAAGCCAAAATATTGACTACCTATAAAGTTACAAAATAGTAACAAATATACACTATAAACAGTGATGTTCCCATCAATTTTTCTGAGGGTATACTCCCAGAAATCCATCACGCACAATATGTTTATGTGTTATAATATGATACATAATATGTCATAATATGAACATTTTTGAAGCTTGAAGGTATACTCTATATGTCTAAAAATGTTTGAGAGTATACGGCGTATATGGATTATACCCTATGGGAACACCACTGACTACAAATATGAAAAAGATCTTGGAGTTATTATTATTGGTTAAAATAGTCAATGTCAATTTACTCCGGTGAGTGTAACAATTGCTGTGGGGTAAGTTATTATAATCTATATGAATGTGCATAACTTTTTGCAGAAAGGAATAAATGTTAAGAAATCCTTTGCAAAATATGTAATACGAAACTTCAATAGTTGAATCAAACCTTAAAGCATATTTCACAAAAATACTAGCAGTAGTTATTTTCAGAAAACTTATTATAAAATTTTGTAACAACTTGTCCCGGCCTCCCCTGCATGTCATGCAGATGTCGTTGAAAACAGCTATTTGCTGAAATTTTAAGTTTTAAACCCTCCATTCTACCTTCATATTCCATGTTTGAATCAAGTGCAAATTGCCCCAACTCAACACCTATAGAGTCGGGACAGAACAGCACCACCAGAACAGATGCTCTACTTTTAAACTTTTGGGAAAAAGAGAGGTTACTGAACTCTTCTTAAAACATATCGCCCCAGAAGAGTCTTTCTTCTAAAATTTTAGCGAAATAAGTGAAAAAGGCGAAGACTTGTGACAAAGATGTGAATATTTTGTCACAAAACAATTCATGTTGGACGAAGCCAGTTGCTTATGTATTCATATCAGTGTTATTATTTTTTTTGCAGAAACAGGACGAATCTATATTCCTTTACGTAGGGAAACCAGGCGTTCTTCTTCGCAAGGTTTATCGCCCATCAATATTGAGAGAGAGAGGGAACTTTTTTTCCTTCTCTTTCTACCCTACATAATCTTTTAGTTGAGTTGCTAGGGGGGAAATAAGAGGAAGGATCTAATAAACTGATATTATTAATTGAGTTGAGAAAACTTTTAAACGGGAAACAGGTTTGGAGTTTTGTTCTTCCGCGACTTGATGTCTGTAAATATTTAACTTTACCATATTTGTTTAGAGTGCTTCTTCTTATTATGATGACACAATTTAATTGAAACTACCCATTAAGCCTAAGGAAATTAAGGGAGGTCAAATGATTGGACAGATGAGAAGCTCCCTGGCCCAAATTAACGCATGGGCCAGATCGGGACCCTTTGAAAAACGAGACAGTTAAATATACAGTGGTGGTAAAAAAAATTGCATCACCCGCGCCGCAAAAGAGAGGAATATCATCCCGACTGCGTTAACACATAATCAAGCATCTCGTATCCCAGATGATTTGGGGATGTAAAGGGTATTTTTTTAGAGGTATAGAAATTCAGGTTCAAATAAAACACCGTTAAATGATACAAATCGCCATGAATTTGGCTTTATTCAAAAGATGATTCCTTGCCATTTTTATTTAAATGTGATTTCTGGTATCTGGATACTTCAGCTGGCTTGGAGAACGTCTAATCGGGAAGTCCAATTTTCTATCACTTTTTGCAGCAATGGGGACCGCATGTGAGTGATACGTGGCGAATGTTCTTGTCCAAGGCGTCAATCGTCTGTGGCTTATCGGTGTAGACCTGAGACACAGCCCCACAAAAAATAGTCCAGCGTAGTTAAATCGCATGATCTCGCAGTCCAATTCACGGGTCCATTAAGCGAAATTATTCGTTCACCGAATGTTTCTTTCAATAAATCAATTGTGCCAATCAGGACGGTGCATCACGCATCACGCCACACGCGCTGTGTGGCGTGATGCACCGTCCTGTTGTTGTCTATTCATGATGAAATGGCAAACCGAACTGAACACGAAACAAGTGACAACTATCAAAATGGCCCACAGATCAAACAGTGTTCCCGACTTAAAGTTCTATACCTCTAAAAAAAAACACCCTTTATTTCTGATCAAGGAGTAGGTGGGCTTTACTTTGTTCAAGGAACAGTAAACGCTCAGGTGTATATTGGCATTTTTGGAGGAGAAATTGCTTTCTTCTATCCGGAATCACTTTACTTCAGTTCCAAACTTTATTTTCCAGGATGATTCTGCTCCGTGCCATAGGGCAAAACTGGTAAGTAACGATTCAAAAAACTTTATCCTGCCATTAGACTTAAATTGACATGGGGTTAAACAATTTTTTCTCTCTAAACTCACACGCAGGTTCAGAAATGGAAAAATTAGCATGGGGTCAGCATGCCTTGGCCCGGAAACAGCCCCGATCTACGTAAACAATTATCGGATTCCTGCTGTTAAATGTTTATTTCATAAGTTTTGCAGAATTTCACATACATTCATTGTTAATCGGTCGACCAAAACTTCTCACATAATCCCATTGTTGTGAAAATGCGAGAGAGATGCAATTTTTTTTCAAAGCACTGTAGACTGTATACTATTATAATGTAGGAATTAGTTAATGAGTTGGAATTCATTGGAGTTGAGAAGGAAAAATAAAATTTTATATTAGAAGTAAAAAGCGATTAGGAATCATTAATCGCTTATACAATACAATATATCGCTTATACAATAACTGCCAAAATCATTCTAATGAATTGTTTGTAGTCTGTAAATAATTTGATTTGAAAATAAAACGATATGTTAGCATGGATTTGACAATTAATTTGATGACTCTTCAATCATTATTTTCTTTTTCTTTTGTGCAATTTTTTTTGACAATTAACTCCAAAGCCAACTCCTCATTTACTTCAGTTACAAAGTCATATAAATGAACAAATAAGAGTATTGAAAAACCTTTGTGCATATAAGTATATTTTAAAATAAAACATTCAGCAATATACTGTTGGGTTGTTTCATTTTATAGTGTAAGAGTTATGTGACTGGCGAACAAGACTAGAAATTAGGCTTCAAACAGATTTACTTACACAGGTGCAGTTTGTAAACTCATAGTTATGGTGGCATGGTTTTATTTATCGTCTTATATGTAAAAAAAGCTAGGCCAGTTTATACTACCAGCATAGCACTGGTCAATAGAAAATTAACCCCTTCAGTCGGAATTATGAAATATTGGACCAAAAATGTTGATATTTGGTACACAGTGTACTATGGTAAAGGGTATCTTATAGACAAAATTTTGAGTTTGTAGGAGAAAAAATTAAAAGAGTTATGGCACGTTCAATATTCCGGATTTATATTTTTGAAATCAATATTTCATATACAAAAGCGATAAAATACCGAACAAACTTCATTATAAAATGTTCTACAAACAATTATGAAACATAATATAAGTGTTTGAAACAATTAATTAAAGATTATGTAATTTTTAAAAAAATCAGGGGAAAAAACTTGTTTTTCAGATGAAAATCCATGGTTGGAAAAATGAGCCACTCTCTATCTTTCAATTCTTATGTGTCAGTGTTGTCAATCCCAAAACGAAAAATTATTTCAGATTATAATAAGTAGAATGTAAAGAGTCAACTACAAAAAAAAAAAAAAAAATCAACTAATTAATTCAATTATTAAGTGATTAGCAGCTGATGGTTAAAGTATATGTCCGGTATACCGGATACCGGTCTGAAGGGGTTAATGTACTACAGACAAGGGCGCTACCAGAAATTGTTCAAGGAGGGGGCGGTTGACTTTTTAACTTAGCTCTACTTCGTATCTAGTTTACACATGCTTGTGGGAGGGGGGCTTTCACATAGTTTTTACCTGAGACAAAAAACATATAAAGAACTATCCAAGGAGGTCCCGAACTAATTCCTTTGATTTTCCATTGAAAGAGGTATTTTAAAACTGCGTTTCAGAACTTCAATTTCGTAGTAATTCTGAGGGAATGTTTCGAAACACCACCCCCCTCCACCTAACATGATCGAAGGTCGTCTAAAATTGCGCTTTTTTTTGTTGGAATTTCCGTTTCTAAAATAATTGAAGGAAAGTTACTTAACCGATGTTTTCCCTTAGTAGCACCTGAGATGCCTACAATCGCGTCATTAAGACTTAAATTTTGCAAAATACCCGGCAGAAAGCCTCCAAACTTTTCCTCCTAACATCACAAAAGTTCGTCCGAAATTGCCTTTTTGAAACTCCAATTCCGAAAAGTTTCTGGGAGGGAGATTCGAACCCCCTTCTTTTCGTTTGTGTCGTCACAGATGGTCTACATTTGCGTTTTAGAACTCCAATTTGGAAAAATTGCCGATACAGGGTCCCTCAAGGGATCCATTGTATCCGTCCTTTATTATGAAGCATCAATATTACCTTTTTTTAAAGTCCAAAAATGCAAATTTTAAGCCCCCCTGGTGGCAAGTAAGTTATTAAACTCGGAAGATTTTTATTTTCCTTTCTTAAGTAATTAGTTAAAGCTGGAAGACTTTCATCTTCTTTTCTTAAATAATTTGTTAAAACTGGAAGCTTTTCATCTTCCTTTCTGAAATAATAAGTCGGAAGATTTTGATCTTCATTTTCTAAATAATCTATTACAGTCAGGAGATTTTAATCTACATTCTATAGCAACCTTTTCAGAGATTCCCAAACAGGAATACAACTTGAGTCAGGAAATGTGTTCCAGAAAAGAATCTTGAAATACTTTATCAAACTCACATGTTATGTTGCAGTCTTATCTGAACCAGATTTTTCCTGATATATTTTGAACCCTACTTCAAGAGATAAATTGAATTATGTTACACATTTATTTGTGTTTCGCACTACCTAAATGAAAATCTATACTTTGAAGAAAATAATTGTTGCTCATGGTTTAGGTAGCTATACTTGAAGCGAATGGAAGTGCGCTAACACAGGGACATTATGTAATCTGCAAATTTTGCATTATGCTTTTGCGAATAGAGAAGTAATAAAATTACGTGAAAGAGAATTAAAAAGTAATGAAAAGGAAATGCATAATTTTCGTCACAGAGTTAGTATTAATTATTTGATAATTAGATATCTTAAATACCAATTTTGTAAGAAGAATTTATCAGGTTATACTTTGTTCTAAAATCTCCTACATTCCCGTATTAATTATTCGCTTATGATTTTAAACACTAATTGTTTATTGCAACTGTGTTATTCACCAGTTGGTTCGAACCATAGAGTAACGATGAAGATAAAATGCGTTTTAGGATTATTTTTTGGCTATCTACATTACCGTTTGGCGAACGGAGCGACATAACTTTTGGCAGAGTTTGCAAACTTAGTTAAACACGCAATTCAATTTCATCATGCACTGGCGAGAAAGGCGGCACCCCCATTCTTATTTGATCACCACTTTGTCCTCATGTTGACAGTCGGTATCCACCTTGCAGATAAAGGAGCAGCCACTCTAGTTTTATAATTACTCTGCAATTTGAACCTCCGTCAATATCCGAACATTCGATCGAAGCCTTTTTAACCGACTTCAGAAAGGGAGGTTATAATTTCGTTTTGCGGCTTTTTATATATGTTTTCGTATTACTCCAAGAATACTGGACCAATTTGAAAAATTCTTTTTTTGTTTGGAAGGTTATACTTTCCAGATGGTCCCACGTTAATTTTGTCTGGATCTGGTGAGGGGTCCCGGAGAAATCTAAGAAACTTCAAATTTCATACGTTGTGGCTACGTAGACCAGTTTCCGTCAGATGCGCGTTATGTCACAGGTCATGTGGTTTTGGCGTAAACGGTGCATTTTTTCGACGGGGGAATCTTGTCTTAAACAATATTTAACTCTCACGCATTGGAATGTTTGATTTTCTCGGCACAGCCTGTTAATTTTAATTATCGCATTTTTTTTTCTTCTATTATGTAGATAATGTTTTTGCATATGTTTAAGAACAGTTACATAAGTTAATGTACAGAGAGTATGTTCGTATGTATTGAAATTTTGTGTGTAGATCAATACAGTTTATATATTAACTACTTAAGCTGTCAATGAAGTATGAATTATTCATTCATGTTCAAATATTTCTAAGTAATCAAATTAAAATAATTATTTTTATACTTATAATATGTGTTTTCAGTATAATATATTATATGGAGCACAGTATACGTAATTTAAGAAGGTGCAATGAAGTTTTCACGTTTTTTATCTCTGTTTTAAAGTGGGAATTACCTAGAAACATTACTCAATTTCAAAGACCTGTATCTTTTTTACAAAATAAACACACAAAACAATCTATATAGCATGTATAGTACTTGAATGGAATGTTCAATTGGCCAAGAATTTTTTTTTTTAATTCCATCCACTTTTGATTTATAGGAGTCTAAAAATGTCATTTTTATCATTTCTCCGATTTTTGAGGAGCTGTTACCTATGAAGGATAAACAAACACACAGCGACAGTTACATATTCTTAAAAGCGTGGTTCCAGTGATTAGTTTTACCATATTTCATTTTGTGTTTCCGTCTCCTGCGCGAGTTATCCCCCTTTGAAATGAATAAAATTTTTACATTTGAACTTGAAATTTAACCTGTTGCCATTATTTTATTTATTAAGTTTCAGCCACAAAACTCAGCATGTAAGACAATCATCTTATGCACTTTAACATCAAAGCGTAAAATTATCTGCTGTAAATGTAATTCAAACAGATTTTGGCCAAAATGCAGAGGTCTAAATGTCCCATTTTTGACCACGAAAACCACTTTTGATGACCTCTTAAAAATCATAGGTCCAGTTTAGACAAAAAATAAAAGTGGTTTTATACATCTTTCATACGTAGCTTTTAGGGATATGAGTTTCAAAAAAATTAAAAATGGTCGAGTGCACCCATCCGTCGAACCTGTATGGATTGACCCTAATACATTTTGTAAAGAAATTTGGAAGACTCATTTGGAAAATAAGTTTTATCACTAGACTCCTACAACGATGTGTTTAAACGAGAGTTTGTGAAAAAATAAAACTTCATTTTGAGACTTCAATTACAGAAATCTCAAACTCTCGTATTTGTGCCCGAGTATTACACTTACTAACCCCTCCCCCCTCCCGATTTGTGTTATCATATTTTAATGATGACCCCCTTCCAAATAAAAGCTGAATAGTGAATACACTCTTGTTGAAATACTGATTAAAAGAGACTTGATGTTCCAATAAAAAAATGTTGGGGAAAAAAAAATAGAACCGACTTCAAAATTGCTCTAAAAAGTGAAAAATAATTTTATTCTTTAAACACCATCGATAATACTTTTAAACATAATTTTTGAAGTTGGCGCAAAAACAAAAAGTAAAATCCAGCGTAACGATGCTTCGTTCATATTTTTTTCAGAAAATCATCCAAAGTTAGGAACGAAACATTTATATCGTTACTCAAATATACTGCTATCAATGCATAATGTATGTGATAGTGAAGAAACTAGGTCTGGTTAAATTTATAGTTGTAGTTGAGTTATGGCTGTGAATGATCTTATCTATCGTTTTTGCGCCAACTTCAAAAATTGTTTAAAAGTATTATCGATGGTGTTTAAAGAATAAAATTATTTTTCACTTTTTAGAGCAATTTTGAAGTCGGTTCTATTTTTTTTTTTTTTCAAAAAATTTTTTTTCGTTCTTTTTAGTGTAAATTTAGACATTTCAGTAAAAGTAAGAAGTTACCTAGTAAGAAGTTCGGCTCTATATCACTGTATTGCTTCAGAGAAGCCTTTATTTAAAATTATCATTGCAATTACTATTAATGTTACTGTTATATGGCACCAAACTTTTATAACAATGGGTCTCATATTATTTTAATCATTTAATAGGGAAATTGTATAAAATTTACTGTTTTTTGCCCATAACTTTTTTCTAAAGAACAAATATGGTCAAACAAACTAATGGGACCTAAGTTGAGCCATCCCCTATCCATTAAAAAAGGAATCATCAAAATCGGTTCACTAGGTGAGACGTTGTGAGTGGACAAACAAAACAAAAAACAAAACAAAAAAAAAAAAAAACATACATACGGTATGAACTGATAACCGCCTCCTTTTTGAAATCGGTTTAAAAAAAAGCAGCGCATTTTTGGATTCCTTCAGGATAAGATGTATCTAAAATGAAGGTCAAAGAAGGAAATCATCAAGAGGATCCACGAAATATCATCCTCTCACCCTGTAATTAGCTAAATGTCTACAGTAACTTTTACCTTGTCTCTTGTATCAATATGAGTCTAGAATTTTAATGTTTTCTAAAGTGGCCCTTTCAATTTCTGCGCAATTAAGACGACTGATGAAGAAACTGATATATTGGATATTGCGATCATATCTCTTTTCTATCTCAAGGACAGTTTTGATGCCTCTTAATCTTGCGCTATATATTTTTACAACACGCTCTGGGTAACAGGTATACTTTTTGTAAAGTATATATTATATGGAGTTCGTCTAGACTAAACGAGCCTGCATTGCTACTTAGCAATACCGATTTTGGTGTATATGTTGTCAACAGTTTTTCACTTTCTATTTCAAATTATTCAAAAAGATAATAGATTTATACAGACAGTGGTTTAGCTCTTATTGTTTCGGACAAGCTTCATTTATTAAACATCAATTTAGGCGCTAACTCCAAAAACAATCTTTTTTTTTGCGAGGAAATTAGTAATGTACAAACGCAGCATTTCACTATGTATGATGAACAGAGGTGGGCTATATCGTTCTTTTCAGTGATTCGTTCATCAGAAGATCGTTCACTCTTTTGATCCGTTCATTTAACTCTTTCATTTGAACGACTTCGGTCATTTATAAGAGTTTCAGGTGATCTTTCTGCACGACATACTGACGCACATTCGAAATGTTTCATTAGATCAGTAAAGTCCTTTAAAAGAAAAATAACTAAAATTATCTAGAAGTAAGAAAATATGCCTATGAAATAAGAATAAAACAACTTTATTCGGGTTTAGATGTGTAAAAAAAATATTTTTCATTTTGTAAACTATTTCTCTAAAGCCAAATGGTAAGATATGTTTTCCATTCCAAAAATCGCAGGTTCCATTTCAGCATGTCACAAAATTAAGTTTTTCAATTTTACTGGATCAAAAAAATAAACAAATTGTTTGTGACGTCAGAAAATTTTCAAAATTGAACTTACGTGAAATAGTGCACTAATTCTAAATAGAAATATCATATCTCCAAGTGTACTATGGTCATAATTGAAAATAAAGCTAAAAAGGTGTCGAAACTGACTTTTTTTTTTGTCTCCAAAACACACATAGATGGTAGTTGATAGGATGATAGGGATGTTGTCCAAGACAAAAAGATCACCAGAAAAATGAAGCAGTTATTTTTAGAAATACTTTTGCCGACAGAAAGTGTGAGAAAGATTTTAGTAGGTGCGTAGGATAGAAAGCAGAAAGTCCAAACTTTTGGAAATAGTCTAAACAAGTTACACAAAACATTACTATTGGATGCATGGGAAAATTGCAAAAGAATTGCAACGGTTAAAGAAAACTCTATACTAATATTATAAAGAGTGAGAGAGGATTTTTTTCCGGAACCATTGCAACCATTTGAAAAATTCTTTCACTACATGAAAGGTGCATTCTTACTGAGTGACATAGGCTATAAATTATTCATATATGTATTTATGCTAATTTGTTTAACCAATAGTTTGTCTTCACTACCAGTTTATGTTTTGTACTGTTCTATTCTTATACCTGAAAATGTAAAAACAAACACTGATTGTATCGCATTTGAAACATCGGAATGGCCGAAGGTTCTCTTCGAGCTGAATGCTGAGGGATATAAACACGTGAAAAATAACGATGTCAGCGTAAGAACCGCCAAAAGATTTACTTGTATTTGAGGCTGCAAAGGATAAGGTGTATAGCATTCAATTTATCTCAGACAGTGCATATCATTTAGAGTCCCCTAATGTTTATGCTTCAAAATCTATTTAAACGAATTATAACTGATATTCGCTTCGGGCAAATAAGTTTTTGAATTCAAGTATAATGCAGATAGACGTTATTAATCCGTGTTTCTAAAAGTTGTAATTTTGCATGCATTTCGGGCTATCCTTTAAGGTTCTTTATTCATACCTAAATCGAAATGAAAAACATCTGCTAAGGAATTCACTAAGTACAGTTAGTTTGGTGAATTCTCAACTCAAAGAGTAATTGCACATGTACCGTATGTTCAAAGTTAAGAGTTAAAACAATGACGAACAAAGAACATTCGATAAGATAGAAATTGACAAAGAGAGAAAAATAAATAAAAATGAATTGGAAAAAATTTCTTCATGATGACCGTATTTAAGCATTTAAAACGATATAACTAAATAATATAACTCATAAATCTATTATCAGAAAAAATCAGAAAGAAATTGCTAAAAAAAAAAAGCAAAGGCATGTGAAAAAAGTTTTTCGTAGAAAACCAAGTCAAACAGGTTGAAATTCATACCGGATTGAAAAAGACACACCTCTTAGTAGAATGTACAATATTCATCCTACTAGCCCATCGGAATTTTGTCACCCAAGAATTTATTTAGAACATTTTCGTGGTCCAACATATTTCCAATGCCTTTTGACAGCTAAAGGTCCTGCCAACCTATCAATTAGCAAGTATATAACTCGATCGTACAGAGGAAGGCATACCTTGGAAACTAAATTTATTTGATACTTGTAACTTTCTGACTTCGCTCCTAAAACTTAGAGAATTGTTCAGAACTATTTTAACTTTTATAACAATTTTTAGATCCTTTATGGTAAACATTTAAAACAGATCTCTGCGACGACATATTGCAAGGAGAGCGTCAACAAAAATGCTAAGATTGTCGTTCAATGTGTAACGATATAAACCAAAACCAATTTTTTAAAAATGGCAAAATTTCTCAATGAAGAGGAAACTCAATATGGGATTTTAGTTTGCCACCGCTGCAGAGAATTAACGAAAACAATTCCAGTAAAACAAGATTAGTCCATAAAAACCAGGAACGCAAATTAATGTTTTTTGGCATACCCGGTGGAACTGTAAACATTAATAAATTCAACACTAACCAAAATCAATCAACAGACAGGCTTGCTTTGCGATGGTTTTTTACGGTGCTGCCAAGACTTTACTTACTGTTTCAAAAACTGACTATTCTTCATTTAAACTAATTTGAGTATCTCCTCCATTTGGGAGAATTTCTTCAAGTGGGTGTCTCATAATGTAAGAAGAATTTTCGATGAGCCTCCGTTTGGCCATAGAAGTCGTAGATAAATGCCTAAAAAGAAAAAAAAGGTTCAGAAAAACTATGAGAGGTTTCATCTTTGTTTATGACGGTGACTTTCATCAAACTCTTCCTGTGGTGCCCTAGGGAAACGCGTACAGATGTACTCCATTCCTGATTAAAGTAATCCCCCTTTAGGAGCCCTTTACAATCTCTGTATTTTAAGAAGAACTTTTAGAGTTTGTTAAGAAATGGTGGTAAGCATTACTAGTCTTTTATTACAAGCGAAGTGAAAATACCTTGAAAAAGATATTTTATCAAAATATATGAGTTTGGAAATTCTCTCTAAATGATTTGATCCACAACGTTTATCCTGAAACCACGACTCTTTGTCAAACAAATTACACGTGAATGTGCGATAGGGCAATAGTTTTTGCCAACAACGCTGTGCATCATGCACATGAATTCCTTAACGCCCTTAACTCGTCAAGACTTCTCTTCATACTATTAAAATAAAAGGAGATATCCCAATAATATTATTGCGCAATTTAATTTGCCTAATCTATGCAATGTAATTGGACCACAATTCAAATCATCAAGGAATAATATGATTTAGAGTATTGCTCTTACAGCTTCAGCAGTAGATCAATTCGCTTATATTCCTTGCATCCCCATGGTCCCTTCATATTTTCTTTTCCAATTTCATTGATTGTAATTTCGAATGAAAATTTCTTATGCCATCACCATCATTAAATCTGAAATTCAAAGGTACAACTGATACAACGGTGCATACGTGAAGATTGAGTTGTTCAGTGGGAATTATATGTTGGTCTCTATGGATCAGTAAATGAGGTAAATCAATTTGTTTAAAATCTCATAAAAACCGAACAAAAAATGTCGCTTACTATTAAACTTAATTTAACCCGAACAAGGTCGGGACGGGCCGTTAGTAATGAATAAAGCAAAAATTAAAAAGGTTCGAAATGAATTGTACTTCACCGAGAGAAAGGAAGTTTGAGATTGATTGAGGGTTAAAAATTTGAAAATGAGTGCAATTCAAAAAAAAAAAAAAAAGCGATTTTCTCACAAGTGCATCAATACAATCTTCCAAATGGCTCACCATTCAAAAGAACATTTTTTTGGTGAACGAACGGATCTGTTCATTTTAAAGATTCGTTCTTCTTGAGCCGTTCGTTCGTGAACGACACACCCCTAATGTGTAAGTATGTATTTGCGCTATTCTTTTATTTCTTCCGGAAACCTTAGCAAATGGCATCACCAGCGAAAAATATTATGCTACACTTTGGATGCAAGCGAATCGGAAATAATTTTTGAGAATAAAGCGATATTATGCGCGAATCACTAATTAAACATTTAAGCTTAGATCAATTTCATTTCAACAAACGTATCCATTGTTGTACAAAACACCCTATACTTAAAGCTGCTGGTTGCATATGACACTGTTGTTGTTGCTGTTGTTTTCTTGTGCCAGCTAGGCTGGCAGTTTGGTGTGCGCTGCTTCACTTTTCCAACTGTACCGTAATTTGGTGTGAAATCCGACTTCCACAGAACACACATGCCATAAGGACCCGTTTTATATAGTAGTCAACCATTCACAGCATAACAACGCATTCACACAAAGGATGGGCAAGGACAGGAGAGAGAAAGTACATCCATGCGCGAGCCTGGATTCGAACCCAGGATCACATCTTCGCAGTCAGACTCCTCTGACCACTAGACAAAGTCGGGCGGCGCATATGGCATTCTTTAGGGTGAAACGTTGTAGTACCAGCGGCACTTCTTTGAGGCTGCTATAAGGCACCCTCATGGGTGCCATAGGGAGCCAAATGACACTATGGCACCTCTATGGCATAATGCAGAAGCAGTCATTCTGCTTCAATGGCTGGAACATCATCGTAAAAAGTTCCTTTCATTGCAGTTTTCAGTTTCGAGAACAGAAAATAGATTTGTGTCACCTATCACCCTCCGTACTCGTGGTACTATTTTCTGTTCCCAAAACTGAAAACTACAGTGAAAGGAGCTTTTTACGATGATGTGCCAGCCGTGACACAGGTGCTAAAGAACATTCCCGAAACCGAATTTAAAAGGTCTGTGGATACATTGATTGAACTTTAAAAACGTTGTATTGAATTAAATGGGTTCTGTTTTGAATAAATAATGTATTATTAGATTTAAAACATATTACCAAACTTATTTAACTCTATTACTAAAACATTCGGCTATTTTTAGCTCACACTGTGTACTTTCGATAGTAGGACTACGTGGACTGAATACCTTTCATTTTCATCATTTATCTACTCTAGAATGTGGAATAGATAAATGATTTAAGTATACAACTCATGGTATACTTTCCGTCCCATACTGTAGTACACCTTAATTTTTCAAATTCGGATTGAACATCCGACTTTATGGCTCTCCTTCCCTCGTTTTAACCATACAGATACGTTCATGCAGGAAATGATTTTAAACCAAATTTAAGAAAACATCTATTACTTTCCAACTGCCTGACTTATTTCTTCAAATTCAAAGTTCACTTTCAATAACAGATGCCTGCGTGTACTGCATACCTTCAATCATTTACGTATCGACACCAGAACGCGATCCACACTCAGAAAAAAAGTGAAATTTGCATAAGTGTCACGTTTTTACTGCCGCACGCAATTGTGCACATTTGTATGGGTTTGATTTGTGATTGTCACTCTTCGCAATGACATTCATCTTCAGTTTTTGTTCAACAATGTGTGACTTTCTTTTCTTGAGCTTAGAAGTTATAATACTTCACGGATGAAGAGCAATAACACATCGGGCAGAACATAAAAAGGTGCAATTGATTCTTCGAAAGTATTCTCAGCATTTCTTTGAAATAATTTTTTCTTGAAGTTTTGCTTCTTAATGTGTAAGTATAGCTCTTAATTCGTCAAAAGTGTTCTGGTACAGTGTAGAGGGAGGGGGGGGGGAACACATACACACGTGTGTGATTTCATGGGCAAAAAAAAAAGTTTATTAAACGTTTGAAAATGAATTATCGAGTTGTCACGTGCAGGACAAATGTCTGCTTTTTCTTCGAATGGCCCAAATGCCCAAATGGACTTTAACTGCTTTTTACCCCACTTCTCTTAAGTGCTCTAGATTATTATAAGCCATAAGAAATATAATGTTACTGACATTTTAACTATATACGTACTTATCTCCAGCACTTTTATCAAATGATCAAATTTGAGGGTTTTTGCAACATACTTGCGATGACTTGTATCAATGCCACAGGAATTGCAAACTGCAGTTTCTGCTAAATTTCTTGCAGGTGGAGTGGCGTCTGGAATATTAATTTTGTTATCCTTTATCTGAGAGTCATTTCTCCTTTGTTCATATAAAAACTCGACGCTTTCTTAGTCTCTCCGAACGACGTGATATGGTTAAAAATTGCATTCTCTATTCAGCGAACAAGCGTAAATAAATATATTTTCTTTTCATACTGCGCAAACAGGTTGTGATTCATAAATATATAATCTAAGATTAGATTATTTTTATGCACTCAGAGAAATTATTGGAAGGTTTGAAATAGTTTCTTAAATGCATTTTAGGACAATTTATGTTGCGTATAATTTTTTATGCTTTTAAATTTTCAGTTTTTACAGTTCGAGTTATGTGGTAAAGTAAAGAACCCAAATCCATTGCAAGAATAAAATATTGCAGACAGTTCTGTTATCTTGCGTTTTATAAGTACTAAAATACGTTTCTGAACTTCTAAGAGGGGTAGGGCGCATACAAACGACTTGAAATCATACATCAATGCGGGGGTCGGAAATGCTTTCATGAAGTGGTGGTGTACACAGAAGCACCATTAAGGAAAGAGACCGTAAGTGAAAAATATTTTTAATAATACATGCAAAAAAGCAAAAGGTACTTGGGTCCAAGTAAGTGCTCGAAGTTTTTTTTAACCGGCTACAATTCACATCTTCGGCGCATGGAACTCCGAACAGTCTGGAATACTCCTAGCATATCTAAAATTTCGTGGGTCGGGAAAGCATTTCCGATCCCGCATTGCTTATGATTGCGATTTGCCAAGAGTCATCCTAAACCTCCTAGGAGTTCTGAATAATTTAAAAATTGTACGTTAGGGGTGAAGTGGTGCCAGAACGCAGATACTGCTATTCTGTATAGAAGAAAAGTTCCCTTTCACATAAAATACGTCACAACTCAGGATTTAATTATTTCTCATTGGTGTTCTTGTACTGGAAAATTTACTCGCCCTTGATGAAAATGCGTCATCATAATTGGTTAACAGATCTCATTATGCAAGTTTTGCAACATGAAATGTTTTTGAAAAATCAAACACGCACAGACGAAGAGTTCGGTGAAGAAAAAGACCGCTCCATTTTTTTGGCCACTTTTGTGTTTTACATTAAAATATACTAGAGGACTCCACCCCTGCTCGTTTCGCTCGTCTACTCCCGTAAGCCGCCTGCCGCGGGTGACGAAGATTTCAATGGTATATTTATCAATTCATATCTCTGGCTCTGTAAGGTTGACCCATATGCAGACTTGAGGAATATAATTTTGTTGTTTATTTTTATTTCGACTTATGCTAGTATATTCAGCTATTGTAATGTGCAAAACGTGGTTTTTATTTCGTTCTAACTATTCTACAGAAGAAAAAAAAAAGAAAAAAAAGGAAAATTAAAAAAAAAGGGGGGGGGCGGGTAAGTCTCCCTAGTTCCCACTAAACTTAGAAAATAATTCATTGCTTTAAATGTTCATATTTCATCAAATTTTCAATATTTTCATTTCAGCTCTTAGTAGGATAATTTTCATGGTCAAGTTTTCTGAAAGTTTGATGAAGTATGACTGAAAACTCCGCATATTATGAGACAAAAACATGTGAATAAATTGATGTTTTTGAAAGAAATGCTCATATCTTCGTCAAGATAAATGATAATTTAGCGAAAATAATTAGCTAATAGCTGAAACTTGCAGCTTATTCCCTGCTTTTTACGATGCAGGGTGATCAAAAAACAATTTTGGTTTCTTGAATTTGTTGCTGGTCCCCGAAATGCATGGGAGATTTAATTGTTATTGAAACATGTCAGCTGAAGCATAACTTTTACGTGACAAAAGTAGCAGAACAATTGTTTTCTTATTCCTCGAGAAATTCATTAAAATGTAAATTTTTACAAGTGTTGCAGTTTTTTATTCGCCACTGTCTGTTCCGAAAACTTTTAAAACATTCGATCATCTTCAGTCGGTGTTAAAAATGATTGTTACAAATCTGAAACCAAATGATCAGAAATGGATTTCTAAAAGACAGATGGAAACATATTGATAAAATAATCATGTAATGATTGATTACAACAATTCTTGGTTTGTAATTTTCCAGCCATTTCCGTATTTCCTCACGTTATCTAGAAAAAAATCAAATATATTTAAATTTTATTTGTATTTTATCCCGTGAGATTCATCTTAATATGAGGTGGCGCCCTCGGGAAAAAACAAGTTTGGGCGCCACTGTTCTAAAACGAATAATCCTTTCAAAACTAATTTTCTTTCGACAACTCGATGTCTATGATTTATAATTATGAAAAAAAAAGGGAGACATTCACAAATGAAAAATATTAGGAAATTTTCTCAAAAGTAAAGAAAAAAAAAAAAAAACTATAAACATGACTTACATTAAGTATAAACTTAACTTGCCCTGAAAAACTTGTCCTAACAAAATGTTCATAAGCAATTTTTCATGTGTTTTTCACGCTGCATTTCCACAGCACTCATATTTAGTATTGTTGGTAAAATTCTGAAAAACTTGCAATCGTAAATGTAATTCCAATATTAATGTCGCATATAATTTTTATATCGTATCTGTTACCATATGACAAGTTAACGCATATCAATATAGATTGCTTGATTATGGTTTGGCATTGAACTATCATGCAGGTTGTTGCCTTGAAGACACAGCCCGATCTAAACCTACGTGTAACCTTACAAAACCCGTAAGCACTATTTGTCTTATACGAAAGAAAATTGCGTAATGATATGATCTCCATTAAATGCTGTTGGCTTTAACGGACCTTCCGTTGAAGGATAAATATTTGACTATCATTAAGTCGTCGAAAATTCGCTTCAAAACAGACACTTATTTTCTTGTTTAGTGAAATTTATATCGACGCACATTTGGATTAACACGCTCCTCAGTGTAATTTTTTTTTCTTTTTCTGAAGACAAACGCAGAAAATGTTGTAAGCATATCTGCATCCTTATTGTCATGTTTCTGGTTTTATTCAAGATTACATTTTCATTGTTGATTAAATGCACGTAATGTCAATATTTATCCAAATAGTTCTCAGTTGAATAATAAATTAAGCAAAATTTTAGGAAATAGTTGCCATTTTGCATCTTTTATGAACCATGTAGACGCATTTATGTCCCATCAATTTACAAAAAATCTATTATTTCCCATATATTTCTATCTTTCACAAATAACTACGTTATAAACGAATTTGAAAAACAGGTGATTATTTGTTTTTTCACAATGAATTAAATTTAAATCGCATAAGGTAAGAAAGTATTCATCTATTCATCCATATCCATGCACAAATAACTTTGAATTCCTAAGAAATACTACCTAATGAACGTTATATTATGAATCAAGACGCATTCTCATACTCTTAAAAGGTCAATAGACCATTTGACGGAAAAGCCGCCATTTTGCTCTGCACGTATCAGTCAATACACATTTCATTTAAAAATAATAATTTAAAGAGGTAATAAAAAAATTTTCTGAAGAATCACACATACGTTAGCGATTTCGTAAGCAACTACAAAATTCTGTTAAACTATTTCTTAAATTACTTTTGATGGAATATATTAACTGTCACGTGAGAGACAAAATGTCGCATTTTTCGTAGAATCTGCCAAGTGAACATGAGGGAATGCGTTATGTTTCATTTGAAACGATGAATAATAAATCATTGAAGCAAGCTGCTCCATACTGGCTGAATAGAAATGCAATTAAAACTAGATATATTCTTATGGGTCTACGCAATTGTTTCAAAAACTACATTGAACGTTTGTCCCATAAAATCGGCATTGAACTTAGTCAGAATTCAGAAGCATTTAATAGAGTTCGCCCTTAACTGGTCAGGTGGGGGTGTCTTACTACACCGAAGAAGTACTGGACTTTTTGCATTAAAAAATTGTAAAAACTAATTTTGTGCAAAAAATGCGAACTTTAAGCTTGTTTAGAGACATCTTACGAAGCGTAATTTCTGCTAACTTAGTGGATATATTTTTATATTAGTTTTTATAAAAATAATGTGCGTACACTCAAACGTGTTTTGTGCGTTCTTTTGTGCGATTTTTTATTCTGCTTATGGAAAAAAAAAATTTAATCAAACTGCTACATTATTGACAAAGTTGTCAATAAAACGAGTGCGAGGTAATATCTTTAAGTGATTGAAAATGATTTTTAACCAACTTGCCAAAAAAAGTTCGCGTATGGGTCAGACTAGAAAGGATCACGGGACGCGAGAGCGTCCCGCCCCACCAAGGAAACCAAACGTCAGCAGCCAACAGAAGCAAATCCACCGCCAAAGACGAAAGAAAATAAAGCGACCAAGAACAAGATTACACGACAGAACAAATTGAGGTTTTTTACCCCTCTGTATCTCAGTCCCATGAAGACCCCCGGAGTTGATTTTTGGTACACTCAATCTCTAGTGGCCCCTGACGCCGTAAACCAAAATACAATCCCCTGGAGAAGGTATTAAAGTTATAAAATCGCTGTTCAAAAAAGTTTTCGCTTTCTTTGACAGGGCTACAGCCCAGACGAAAAAAAGAATCAAGCTGAAATTTCGCACACACATTCCTTGTGCCCTACTGATGTGCCTTTTGTGCCATTTGACCCCCCTCCCCTTCCCCCACGTTTTTACCCCCCAAATTGTACCTTCCAGGGGTTCTATCACAGCCCCCCGGGGGGCTACTGTAATGATTTTTTGTATACATATTCTTGGGGGGCCATTGAGTACATATACAAAAATTCAACCCCCCAGGGACATCATGGGCCGGAGTAATTAAAGTTTGAAAATCACTAATTTTCCCTAAATTCTTATTTACTTACTCTCAGCTCATAAGGTTTGTTTATCTCGGACTGCAATTGCAAGGTTAGAACAGATCTATTATTCCAAAGTTGTCTTAGGAAATGAAATTCAATCAAGACTAAAACAATCCAACAGTTGCAACTAGACGTTAAATCGCGGATATCACAAATTTGCCACAGCGACTGCGCAAACTTAGAATCTGAAAGCAGAAAGCCCAATGAGCTATGTTGTTTGTTTATACTTAAATAGAGAAACAAATTAATGAATGAGATTAGAATGCTGTCCCCCCCCCCCCTAAGTTTTGCCGATACGAAATTTCCTTCCCCCTGTTTTTCAGTTTTTATATATTTACGGAGGGAAGAAATTTTAAATGTCGGCGCGAAACTGGGGTTAACCCATTACAATATTTTACATGACAAATTATATGAAACTGTACGCATATGAATACGGCATATATAACTTTTTAATTAAAAGCGAAAAATAGCACTTTTTTATTGATTTGCTTATTTTCTAAATTAAAGGATTTTTCACAAACAATACGTAATGAATTGAAAATATATGAAATACGTGTGTGGATATCCGTGCTTTGCAGTAATTTGTTAGCTGAAAAAATTTTGGCAATTAATTTAAGCAAGACTTTTAATGAGCTTAGTCCGCGTGCAACATGCGCATTCGCTATGGCAAATTTGGGATATCCGCGACTTGACATCGTGTAAAGTTGTGTATAGATCTTCTGACACATTCAAATTTAAAATATTTAATGGCTTAGTTTTTTTTTTTTTTTTTTTTTTTGCTTGGTGATAACATGCGCTATTTCGTTTTTTAAATGAACTTTTAAACAAAACTAGGTATTAAACAAGACAAAGACTTCTATCAAGAAAAAGATAAATCACCAAACAATTAAAATTATCCCATAAAACGTAAAATAATCCACGATTTAAGAAAAAATGTAATCAAACAAAAAGTGAAAAGTTAGATTAAAATAGCCCTCAAGCTTTAAAACATTTAAAGAAACCTTCATGAAAATGTTGAATAATCTGTCAAATAAAGAAACTGTAATAGAAAGTATTGCGAAGTTGTAAAATACTCGAAAACAATATAATTTAAAATTTAGTATTTTATTTTCCAAGAAGTTTTCTTTGCAACAGAGAGGATACAAGGATTACAATAAAATTTAAACCGCCCAATTCTCGCAAAATGAACATAGAATCTTAATAGTCAGAAAATAACGACGTAAAATTAGGCTAGCCATTATTGTTCCTTAAAAACACAAAACAGCGTCGTTTCAATTGAAAATTTTCTGACTTTAAGTTCTCAATTCTAAAAATACAGACAAAGTAATAATATCAATGCAAAAAGATGTGATATCTCATCAAAAACAACCCTGTTGTAAAAATTTCCCCGCCAAGAAAACCTTTAACTTTTCCGCACAAAAAAGAAAACCTGCATCCTAAACCCAAAAACCCTCAGCCATAAAAAGTTACGATATCTAGTTTGCCCGCCAAGTATCTGCCAAACTATCGTCCTCCCTCTTCTCCATCACAGCTACTTCCATTAGAACCTCCTCCCACCTTCAACTCCTCAGAAATATGGATAGATGTTTTAAATTGTTTATCTTGCTTGGCGGGAAGCTTTTCAAAGTGAAGTGGTTGCTTGGTGAGCAAAAAGCTTCCCGCCAAACAAGATAAACAATTTAAAAGATCTATCCATATTTCTGAGGAGTTGAAGGTGGGAGGAGGTTTTAATGGAAGTAGCTGTGATGAAAAAGGAGAAGAGGGAGGACGATAGTTTGGCAGATACTTGGCGGGCAAACTAGATATCATAACTTTTTATGGCTGAGGGTTTTTGGGTTTTAGGATGCAGGTTTTCTTTTTTGTGCGGAAAAGTTAAAGGTTTTCTTGGCGGGGAAATTTTTACAACACGGTTGTTTTTGATGAGATAATAGTTATACGTTTTGCCAAGTTTTATATGTGTAAAACAAGTACATAGGTAAATAAAGTACTACTTAAAAAATTTCTAATCAGTTTGTGTGTTTTCTAAATCAGAGCATCACATGTTTGACGAAATTCCAAGCAGGTGCCTTGTCTTGATTTCGTTCAAAAAACAATTTCTAATTATTTCCTAAGGTTGAGTTATTTTCTATGTGAGACAGTTGATAATATCCCTATTCACCGCAAAGAAAAAAAAAAAGCTTTTTGAAAATTATTTTTTGTACCTACTCTTGACATTATGCGCGGTTTTATTTATTTCTTTTTTGTGGTCCCTATCCGTCTCAGAAAAACTGGTTTTAGTGCAATTTTAAGCAACTAGCAGTCAGAGAGTATTTCTAATCAATAGAGCAGTATAGCAACTTGTCAGGAACTGTAGTGATGCGAAGCTGTCGAAAATACTATCAATTAATAAGACTTTTCAACCATGGAATATTATAGTTTTACTATTGAGAATACTATCGCATTTAAAGCTATGAGCTTAAGTATACAGTTTTTCTTTTCCCAATTTTTATACCTTGAATGTATTTTATGCTCTGTATTTCTGTATACCCAAATTTTAAAAATACGTACTCTTGTAAGTTTTTACGGTGATAAAAGAAATTATTCAGAACTGAAAATTAAAAGATAAAAAACTTTATACTATTCACTTACATTAAATAATTATCCCTTGTATCTCTTACATTACGCGGTTACTAGACCATATTGTCGGTTGAGTAAGACTTAAGTGACTTAAGGTGGAAAAAAATACGAGGGAAAAATAAATGTTATTAAAAACTTAATTACAAGTAAGTCTTTTCATTCCCTGAAGTCATGAAAACATCAATTTGTAGATCTTTCCTCGAAGAAGGATGAAAAAATTGTTGTAGTTACCTACTTTTAGCATTCACCACATGATATAATGTTTAGTTTATTTCATCTTTCAACTGCTTATCCCGCGATTTCCACGGCAACGTAAATGTAGCACAATTTGATCATCTCGTGTATCAGATTTTACGTATAAAAAGAACCTTGCACCGCTATTTCATCGTTTCAACATCAGCAATTAAAAAAAACTAGGGATTCCATAGTTCTAATTTAGTAGTGTTTTGGTTCTGGCTTATCACAACACTACAAAACGAAACTACAGTACTGAACAAAAAATATTGCAATTTTAACAAATATACCATTTAATCAATAAGAGACTAGTATTTTTTAAATTAGACCAATATTTTTAATGGCAATGCGTTAAATTAGTTTACACACAAGATCTGTTTAGGTTATTGAAGAAAAATAGCATAAATTAAAAAGGGGCATTCACAAAAAATGTTCAGTTTATGAGAAATTGGAATGTCGTTTGATAATTGGAAAATCAGAACAAAAAAATGGTTTAAAGTAATTTTTGTAATCAAATTGAGGAAAAAAAGATCGTATAAGTGAAATTAAATCAAAATGCATTTAATGTGCTGTTAAGTCGCCTCTAGCTTACCTACAGCAGCCAGGGCTCTTTTAGGCTTATACTCCAAGGCTTTCCAACCCTTCGTTTAGTATTTCATGGCACTAAACTTCACTAATCGTTTTCTCGCACTTCTCCATCACTTAACTTTAAATCAGGAAATTGAAAAATAAAAAATATTCTTGGGGCTTATCCTTAAAAAAGTTAAGATTTCTCAATCTTGAAATAATTTTGACCAGGAAGTATAGAAGTTAAGTTTTATCAAAATATGAACAGAAAAGCTAAACAATCTATGTCTTGGTATTGGCCATTCGTTTCTTTATACGAAAAGGCTTTATTTTTCAGAACTCCTAAAGATATGTTCTTTGGCTTCAAACTTCCATGATTTGAACAGAAAATGCATTTACTAGCTCAGAATCTATTTAATAATATCTTTAGTAAGCTTTTTTTTTTTTTTTGCTTACTTGCAACTAGAGTTTCAATTTCTCATAGTAGGGGAATGTGGGGCAAAGTGAAATGGTAAAATATTTACTCTGCTTTAACACCACCTATCTAGTGATATTTTAACTATGGTGTAACACATGTAGTCTATTCTAGTCAAGCAAAATGACTTCTGAAAATCGAAGCATATAATGAAAGCAATTTTAAAAAATTTATACTCAAAATATTTTGTTGAAAATCAAAAATTGATATTATCTTATCAATTTCTTGTTATTAACATTTTAAATATTAATTGGGAACTTCTAATATTCTGTGCAGTATTTTAGTTAATATTTAGCTTCTTTGTAATAATATTTTTTACATTTAACATGCGAGGCAAAGTGAAATAGTTAATTTCGTTCACTCATTCATTAAATCACTTACGTATTCACTTATTGACGAAATTTCTTTACATTCCGTTTAAATTTTGACTTAATTCATTCTTTCACTTATTTTCTTATCCATTCACTATTTTATTCCCTCATTTTCCTTATGTATTAATTAATCAAATTTAGTGTTCATTATCTTTTCATTTATTAATTTACCCTTTTAGTTGCTCGTTATTTTGTTCAAAAAATTTTTTCACCATCTAATAGAAAATACTTCATTCGAAAAATTATTTTTTACTTTCCTCGTGGAAAAAGTAAAATTTTTCCACTTTTTTTTGAAAGCAGAATTTTTACAGCCAAAAATTAAAATTGTTCCAATGAAAGTTCTATAAAAATAGAAGGTTCTTACTTCATATACTGTAATTTTCAAAACAAATTTCCAATTTATTCATTTTGAAAAAGCCCAGTCATCTTAACTATTTCACTCTGCCCCACATTCCACTAATTTAGAACACTAAATTGGGTATGTTGTTATATGGCAACACTATATGCATTTAAGGGTCAACTGAATCAACCACTTTAATCAAATCGTCAAAAACAGAAGCAAATTTCAGCTTCAATAAATTAGCCGCTTTATGGAATCTAAACTGATTTGAAGAAACTTTATTCATATAAGTGGCGGTCACTGTAGATAGGTCATATTTAGGTTGCAATGCCGTGCTTTAAGTTAAAATTGAAAACTATTTAGAGGGACGTATAAAATTACATTTGTACGAAGAAACAATTTAATTTCGAAGTTCAAATAAAAGAGTTCAAATTTATCGATCGTATTTATTAAATAATATCGGTTTTTCCATTTATCGCTAGTTTGAAATTTTGACCATTATTTGAAAAATGTATAGCTTTTTATGCATTCAAGTAGGGGAAACTAAGGTATTTTGACCCACCCTCTTTTTCATATTTGCACATTTATTCAACGGATCAGCATCATATGGTAGCATATGGCATCAAGGAGAATCAAAAGTTTATTTTTTAGTCATTTTGAAGGAGAATAAAAATAAAACAATTACACGTGATTTCCTTTTTAGACCAAAAATTTGTTTTTTCTTGCAAGTTAATTTCGCCTGCACTATTTGTCATTTACATGCACAAAAGCATAAATATTTGTGAACTCTGATTAATATATTTAAAATAAGTGATGTCTAACTTTTTAAAATTTCTTTTTTTTTTTTGCTAAACTGGTTAAGGGAGGTTGACCCACATCAAATCAGAGAGGTTTGACCCTGGTCAAACCTTTCTATTAAGTATCATTTGCTGGTGTAACAATTTGTAAACTGAAAACAGTTTTGAAAGGAAATGTTTTTAATTCAAATGAAAGAAGATTTTGTTCTTATCTTGCAATCAGTCCCTAGACATTCATTTGAAACACTACCAGTTAATGCATTACTCCGATCAAAATAAACACAACTGAGACTTTCTTTCTTTTCGCAAACGTAAGATACTTAACCCATCTCTACTTTCTCCAATTATTAGCTAGTCTTTGGGTGCGTTCAAAAAGTCTAACGAAACTCACTGGCTTAACGAACGATAACTCTTCGGTTTTTCGTTACCCGCGTTCACGTTTTGAACGACCAGTTAAAGATGGCGGACGTTAGGTTAGCAGACGACGCAGATAATTGCTTTTTCGGAGGATATGTATTTTGAAGTTAGTGATGAAAAAAAGACTAGAGGATTCTTTTGAATAAAATAAGAGGAAAACAAATTTTCAGATGCCTTTCAACTAAATTTCATCTTAATTAAGATATTTTTTTTAGATTCCATCAGTTTCTTAGCACAGAACAAATAGTACTTTTTTTAAAAAAGAAAAAATATGTTCCCACACATTCTATTTTCTGCCCTACTGTTTGCAAATATTGTTAATTTCTAAAAAATTTATAGAAAACAGTCTCTTGTTTTCTCTTAAATTGATGTATCCCCGGTATATGCAGAAAAAGTCACGCCGACTCTTTTTGGATAGAAAACATTTCACTATAAATCTGCTAACTTTTATAAAATCAGATATGACCTGACTTAAACAAGGTATTTTGATTTATTTCTTGATGAGTTACAGGAAAATGCAAAATGTGTTTTTGATTTAAAATTTCCGACACATTTTTTCCCCCGTTAAGAAATGATAGGCAAAGGTTATTTAAATTATTTGACTAAAAGTAGAGTATAATGCATCGGTAAAGGCTAGTAAAATTCAAAATGCATTATTATTTTGTGTCTTAGTTGTCTAGATCAAATGAATAATTAAAGTATGAAGTATTTATTTCGATTTCTTTTACTGAAATTTTCTCAACCCTGATGTTTTATCGCTACAAGATTCCATATGCTCAACAATAAACTCATTATGAACCGCACATATATCGCATTTAAAACATAAACATTGCATGCAAAGGGCGCATCCATGTTTTCTAACTGAGCAAACCACTCTTTTCCTTCGTGAGCTTCGTTAAGAATTTCGCTTCACGAAACTAACCGAGTTACTTTCTGAACGTCCAGTTTCTTTTTGAACGCCTCGTTCGTTTAACTCGCTTCACTCGTTAAACGCGTTCGACTTTATGAACGCACCCTTTATTTCATTGCAATTGAAGTCTATTTGGTATAAAAGTCAAAACCATAAGGACCTTGAAAAGGCAAATAAGGTAGAAACCGTTCCAAATCGAAAATTCTCAGATGCCCTCAGTGAAGATAAGGTTTGTTTAGATAATGAATCTAATTTTCACCTCAAGTGTTTTAGGCGATTATTTCAAATACTTCCATGCAACTGTTGGATCTTTGAAATTTGAGTTTTTGTAAAACGTTTAACCAACTGAACTTTTAACATTTTACTGGTTGATTCATAAAAGTAAATTGATATGGATTTAATAAATTTTCCTTTAAGATGTGATGCATAATGCTGCCCTTTTATTTGTCCTGAAAAATATGCCGATTCGACCGATTAAAAAATAAAAATTTAAAAAATATATCACGAGTAGAAAAATGCTTTTATAAATAAAAAGGTCTCGCAAGAAAAAAGCTAGAGGGAAAAATACATTGCTATCAACGGAACTAAAAAAGTTCATTCTCATTTAATTCAAGAACGTACATTATTTATATTCATTAACGAATTGCAGATACAATTGGTTTTATTGAATCAATGTGAAATGGTGGAAGGAGAACTAAAATGTTTGGGAAGGGGAAGAATTCTGAACATGGCGAATGAAATCCCAATTTTACCGAATGATAAAATTCGAGTATGCGTACATATACACACATAACATCTACTACGAAGGAAAATTTGACATCATTGAAAACGATTTAAAAATAGAAAGAATAAGGTTCCAATACTATCTTCTAATTTGTCGAATCAATTAGTCATATTTCTTCCAAAAAAGGGAGGTCGCAGTGACCTCCGGTAACTTCCTATAGGCACGACGCTGTGTGGGACGGTCGCAATTTCTTATGTTCGCCAGACTCCCTAGGTACGCTACTGATATTTGCCAATTCAAATTTAATTCGTTTAACAATTAATGACACTTCTTTGAATGTAAGCATTACCTGTACCTTGTAATAGCATCGCAATAGGAATGTAATTAATTCAGCATCATTTTTCAACTTGGCTCTCTGTGAGCACTCATACCTTCAAGTGGGAGATTTGACCCAGTTTGGACACTTTAAAACATTTTATTAGTTTTTAAAGAAAGTTTTCAGACATAAGGTAACAAAAAATGTCAATTTCGAAATTTTCTAACGGTTAGAAAAAATAGAAAAGTGCATTTGTAAAAAGCAGATCAAACCGCTGTAGTTTTCCCTACTGAACAGATGCTCATAAGTTGAATTAAGTTTCTTTATTTCAAAAATATTTCTGCTGTACAAGTACATAACGTTTTGGTTTGAATCAAGTCTTTGTCAAAGAATTCAGTTGCTTTCACGAATCTTGAAGAGAACGGAAATTAATTCATTTTTTCATATTGGTCTCTAAAAATATTTTCGTTCTCTAATCATTCTGGATAAAGGAACTTTTAAATAAGTGTTTTGTTTAACATTAAGAAATAATTATTAAATCCATGTAATATGAATTACTTGCCTGGTTTAAAGTTATCTTGCCTGTTTAGTGTAACAGCCATGTCTGAAATTAGATCCAAAATAAAAGTAGCCAACTTTAAAGCAGAAAAACAATTTCTGAATGTTTAAAAATTCCCCAGTTGTACAACACTTCACGATATTTCTATTATTCATAATATTGCATAAAATGAAATTGCTACTCCTAAGCTTCAACAGTTTCAAAAATAACTTCCGAACTTCAGAATTTGAAGTTTGCAATAAGCTATGAACAATATTTTCAACGTTATTTTGTAAAAGAAAGCATAGAAAGTTTCATGACCTCGCCAGGAGAGCGTGGTGGAAAGTTTTTTTTTTAAGAGGTAAACAAAAAATGAGGTGGCGCCAAGGTTAAACTTGTGTGTAGTGGAAGAGGGGGGGGGGAATTCAATTCGATAATAAAATCCCAGCTTGCACAGGCAAACATACCTAAACTTAACGAGAACTGACTAAAGACTTTTCAATGAGCAATATTGCAAACAGGCTACAAAACTGCCTAACCGTCAGACAAAATTTACAAATAAAATTAGGAGGTCAGTGGCTTACCGTGACACCCCCTCCCTGCTGGGGCAAAATTAAGTATTTGCCGACATTGCTAACAGTTAACCTGAATGACAAAGTAGGATGTGAGAAAGTCGGTTCTCGCGAGACAACAGTCACCAACGAAAATGTTACAGACATCACGCGTTACGAGCATACTCTAACATGTTCTTATTGGGAAATTATACATTTCAAGTTATCCTCCAGTAAAACAAATAAAATTCTTGTAATTTACAAGTCTAAACCTTGGCGGTTCAAGTTAGTTTGGACAATTCATTTATACGAGCGTGGCATTTTTATACATATCTGCTCTTTATTCCCGACTTTCAAACTTGGGCCTTTAGTTTACGTTTCTTTTGAATAAGGAGCCATTATGTATCATAATATGGAGTATCGACATTCTAAAACATTTTTGTACTTTGGAAATTATTTGTATGTGACAGAACGGTCACGTCAGCAACACGTACAAATCACTTTTCATATACAACAAAAGTTTATACTTCATATGATACATAATTGTTCCTTATGCTCCAATGTATTAAAATTAAAAGCCAAAGTTTAACATCACGAGAAGAAAGTGCAAATATATGCGTAAAATGCAACACCCGTGCAAATAGATTGAGCAAGTTACGTGTTAAGATTAGGATTTTTCTTAGATCCACTTATGTTCATTGGCCAGAAATTTTAATTTAAAGTTGCCACACGCATTTCATAAAAATATAGGGCAGACTGACATGTAGCAACATTTAAGCGCAATTTAATTTTCAAAAATTCGTAACATTTAAAACTAACATTTGGCATATGACAGTGGAAACAATTTATATTTAGTTTAAAAATGGGGTAACTATTAGGGTTTAGTCTTTTTGGGGGAGGGGCGAAATGAAAAAGCCATGTTAGACTATACATTGTGGAATTTATAGCCATTTTGGCGCTCTAAGATACTGACGGAACACGGGTGGACTTCCCATGAAAATTGTCAGAATTAAGCATTGAAAACAAGCATAGTATTTGAAGTTCAAAACATTAGGAAGTAATTGGCAGGTGATGGTTCATTGGATTCTTCAATTAGTAAATCTGCGAAGTAATTCAAAAGAAAATTGCAAGGGGAATTCACTACAAAACTTATCCACGAGGTGAAATCTAATGCAACTGAAACTGTTCAAACTTCTAATATTTTCGAGACAATACTTCTTTTGATCCATAGAAGTTGGACATTACTCCAAAATAAGATACCTTGCTCTTGCTATTTAATAGAGTTGACATAAAAGTAAGACCTAAATAGTTCACAAGTGAACTAACATTCTCTGAAATTGTTTCGTTAAGATAAGTTTAAGTTACTTTACAAGAAAGAATTTAATATGAGACTTAAAAATTAGTTTAAGAATTGCGAGCGATAGACTAGCGCTAAATAGTATGATTAGTTCCTTATCGGACAAAAACTAATTTCCATTATGTCATTTAAATTTTTAAAGTATGCACGAGTGAGAATCAAGACTAAATCCATTGCAGTAGTGAAAGACATCTTTCATTAGCTTACCAATCAACGGACGCACATTCGAACTCTTACCATAATTCAGCAACTCTTGATACTGAAGGTAGGGGTAGGTAGCCGTAAAGATTTTAATTGACTTAAATTTTTAAAGTTTTGCAACATTATGAAAACTATGAATCGCTTGTCATACGTTGACGACCAAAGCCAAAATTATTTTTCTATTTATAGTGAAAGCATTGAGAATGTATGCACGTTGTTGCACTGTAGACTTGACTGCGCGCAGGATTGACCAAAATATTTGTTATAAAAACTTAAGCCCTTAAAGTGCCAGTACTTTAAGACTTTCACCATTTTAAGCACAAAACTACATCTTACCATTCAACAGTTTATGCACACAAAAATGTTTTTTGAAGCGCCAATTCAATTACTCAAAAATATCCAGAGCTACAAGTGAAAATCTTTACTAAGAAAAATGCATTTAAAATTTTTACTTTAAAATGCCTGTTCACCTCCCTCTGCTTTACATTTTCTACAATAATCTGAAGTTTTTGTACCATATTCAAAATTTTGGCATCAATGTGCAGAACAAAACATTGCACCACTTTTTGGAAAAATGTGGAAGTTCTTTAGGACTCCTGAAATACAAAATAAAACAGACGTCCTGTTGTGAACTCCTCATAGCCAAATATTCTTGTAGTTTAACTCGTGGCAGTATTATATGCAGTACAGTAAAAAACTGAATATTCAGTTTGTCTATATTCTCGATATAATCAGAATTTCAAGGTGGTCTGCATTGCGAGTTCCTTACGATACTCTAAGTTGATAAATCTTAACTTTATGAAATAAGCTGAAAGATATCTTTGGATTTAAATGAATTCAATTCACATTCTAACTTTTTTGAAGCTAGAAATATAAGATTCGTCTCCGTTTTATAACGAAATAGTACTTTGCAAAGAATCAGGAGTTACAAAAATAAAATTTAAATTGTTAAACTTAGAGGAAAGTTGAAACAAATCAAACTATTCATAAAACACTAAACGATTTTGTTAATACAGTTTCATAATAATTTATGTAACAAGATTGTCTTTTATGTACTTTAAAGACTGCAAAACAAGTACTTGAATTAAACAAAATCGTTTCAGGCATACGTTCAGAAAAGATTCCATTGCCAGTTCATAACTTAATTTCAAGAGTTCTTTTTAAACCGTGGTAAAATTCTGTAATTGAGATAGTTTGCATAGTATAGAGTTTAAAATTCTCGTCACTAACTGTTGAATTGTGTTATTTGTAAATCATTATCAATTCTCTGTATTTTTCTTTGAAAGTAAAGGCTACATGTTACATTAAAACGATAATATATCTTTGCAGAATTTGGAAATTTAAGCTCTAAAAACTAAAAATGATAACTTCAATGTATATTCTTTGAAATTAAGCAAAATTAAGATTCTTCACAGTGCAATTAACATTTAATTAACAACCAAATTTAAAAATAATTCACAAAATCCAGAACTAAATACATTCAACATTTAGTAGCTGAAACATTCGGTTCAGTGGAGTTTGCCTGCGCAGCAGATTCATAATTTTAGACTTTTTTTAATGAAATAGTTACCTGAAAATACGAAAAACACATGCAAGGGAAAGTTCAATGTCTAACAGTATTTAAGAAGTTGCTGTGGTAGATGTATCGCCACATGGTTCATCAACGTCCAGTTTCTCAGGTGCGTCAACTTCGATTTTTACTTCACTTACGACACCATCAGTGCTGACCGGTACATACTCCACATTCTCTTTTCGACCTTGAATAGTTAAGATTCCATTGTCAAGACTGGATTTCACATTTGCAGGCACCATGCCAGCTGGAAGGAAATATTTTCTGACAAATTGCCGCCTAACGATTCCATAAGAGTCGGTTTTCTCTCCCTGATGACCATGGACTTCCATTATGTTACCAATCCTTCGAACCTTTAGTTCGTCACGAGTAAACTCGCTAACATCCAATGTAGCTTTAAATTGTTCTTCATCATCTATAACCCGAGACACACCAGAGTTTTCGATGGATTCCTTGGTTCGAGGTCTGATTCTGTAATTTCCGTAATCCACGAAATTATGAAGGTCTTCATCCAAGATTATCATGCCGAAGGACTGATCATAAAGTACCTTAGTATAATTCAACGAAGACCACCAAGTACGTGCTGCAGCCATGATTTTTGTCGTCGCAGTAGAATTGCTCCACCAAAGCGTATAAACCCAACCAACGAAGTATCAAACAAGTGCAATCGATCCCTTTCCGACTGAGTTTATATACGACTTGAGAATGTGCCAGTTCAGCAGAAACTTCTCGTCACGTAAGCGAATACCAATCACCGAAGAGAACGAATCCAGCTTTCGATTTCATTAATTTCATATGGCGCATTTTCACTGAGAAAATGAGAGCTAGGGCTTCAATAGCCGAGCGGCAGAAATCGCTTTCTCCGACAGCTGCCTGAGCGCAGTCAAGGTCGTGGGTTCTATTCCCACCAGTGCCCTAGATGTAATTCTTTTTCTTTGGATGTAAATATTTCTTGTGTATTCGTCTGGAGGCAAGAAGCTATATTCGCCGTTCTCTGTATATGCGAAACTGATTAGTTTCTGATATGAATAAAAAGAAGGGGAGAGCCATATTCCCGAAAGACCTTTCTCTCTACGAAGCAACTCCGCAGCATCTCATCTGTAGATCATTCCACGTCAAATCGCTTAAATTAAATAATCGACCGTGCCGTCATGTCTCCAATTTTTTATATTATTTTTTTACGAATACATATCTATGAGAAAAGTACAAATTATTATTTTTTTTTATAGATTTTTTGAATGTAAATTACGTTTTGGAGGTTTTCTTCAAAAATTCGATTTTTGATCATTTTTCGGAATCACCGTTTTAGCATGAATTCAGAAAATCTCTCTAATTTCTTTATTTTTTAACCAATTAAGCTGAATTTGGTATCAATTTCAAGCTAATATTTTTCTCTTTCAATGTGAGCGACAGAAAGTATTCTATGAACAGTTAGGTGTTGCCACTCTGTATCTTAAGTCAGTTTTTATGTTTTTTCAATTGGGAGATTAAATAAGTTATATCTCCGGGGTACCTACTACTATCTGCATCAAATTTTTTTTGTAGCATATTTAAATCATTCTCTTGCTACGTAGAAAAAAGGAGAAGGATGTTTTTTGTTGTTTTGAAATAAAAAATTAAGTTAGTTTTGCAGAACATACACATTTTCTATTACTTTAAATCCCTTTTGAGCTTAAAAAAGGCCAAAAACTTTTCACAACACTTAGTACTGGACTTTCAAAGGATTTGTATCTATAGTTAATCGCTAAAAAGTTGCTTACTTTTGAAAAGAATTGTGTAAAAATCTCCGTTTTAGACTTCGCAAAAATAAATAAATAAATAAATAAAGAAAAACACTTTTGTTGAAAGTGTTTTTCATATTAAGAATAATAATTTGAAGAATAGTATGAACATATTTTTAATGGAATTGTTTTGCTTTCTTTTTTTTTTTGACATTAAAGGATGGGGTGGAAAAAAAATACAGTTGAAAACTTTTCTTAGCATAAACTTGTTTGTATTACGTTACACCTGAGAAATAAACTTTCATCCACACTTACAGTAAGTACTCCACAACTCTAGATTTCTCTGAAGAAGATTATTTTTGCTGATCCTTATATATTATTTCTGTAGCCTGTTTTTGGTTCCTACGCGAGATTTTCCTCAATTCTTGATCGATTTCTTTGATTTACACCTTATTTTAAAGCTTATCGTGCAGGCTACTGACGAAAAATAGACCCACGGTCTAAAAATTGTTTTTTCGGGCAAAAAAACCTTTTTTAAAGAACCAGAATGAGGTTTTCGGTTAAATGTATAACTTTAACTTGCACTGTTACCGACAGAGCTGAATAGCTTGATCGGCAGAGCGTTCGACTGGTAACCAGGAGAATGCGTAATCGGGCCCACGTCCGGACAATCTGCATCAAAAAATTAGAAAAATATCGCGCATTACATGAACAATGAGTAACAAATATGAGGGAATACATGAGATAGAAACGCTCCTAGCTGTTATGAAAACTTGATGCAACACGGAGCTAAATTGATACTCAATTGTAAGGTTTTTTTTTTTTTTTTTAAAGCTTTGGCTCCGGTAAGAAAATTAAAGCATAATGTAAGCGAAAATATAAGTATCAGGTTTAAGATTTCAGACTACAATGGAATTGTTTTTTGTTCAGTAAAATATAATAAATCGGATGTTGAAATATAGATTCTTCTAATGAGTTTTTGACTCTTTGTACAAATAAAAAAATTACTACCTCAATTTAAAGGGTAATATATATATTTTTCTTCTTTTTGCAAAAAAACAAATAGCGTATCACATTTTTACTACATTTGAAAAGCTACGCTTAAAAAAGAACTTAGTTCAAATTATTTTGTATTTTAACCGTGCTGTTAAATGATGAACACGTGCTGCCATCTAAGCCATAACGGTTCAAACAGCCTGCGGTAACAAATTGTAAAAATTTTCAAAAATAAAAACACTTATCGGCAAGAAAAAAAACTTAAAATTAACCTATGGGTTTTTTTTCCCGGTAGAGCGTTCGGCTATAAACTGTCTGACATTCGGGCCAGTTCGGGCTGTCCGACATAATAGCAAATTTACATTAATATTACGCATTACATGTACTCATAACATACAACAGATAACACACGTAATAAAATAAATGCAGTGGGAATGCTATTTGGTGTTTCGACTCCTTTATGCAGGCTACAGTTATCATTCAGATAAGTTGACTGCTAATCGAAGGGTGTTCTTCCCCCTTTTTTTTTAAAGCTTTGAATCCGTTCAGACCACTGAGCATAATGTAAGCATTAAAAAAAAGTAGATATACCTCAAAGGAATCCTTTTTGTGCAGAAAAACATTTTCATTGTATGCTGAAATGTAGATTTTTCTAATAGCAGTGTTTGAAATTTGTACAAATGAAAAAATACTACGCCAAATTAAAACTACGAGTTTCATAATCTTTAATTATTTATTCGAATACGATAGAAAACATTAAAATTATTATCAACTTCATTAGTAAAAAATCATTTTCTACTCCTCTGCTTTCGGCTGAAAAAAAAAAAGCATTTTGTCTACATTCGAAAAATTACACTTAAAAAACAGACTCAGTTCAAATGGTTTTGGTTTTGAATTTTAAGTGTTCGATTAAAAGAAAAACAAGTGCGGGCATTTAAGCCGTATAGGTTAAAGAAGCCTGCTATGGGAAATTGTTGAATATTCAAAAATAAAAACACTTATTTTTTCAATCGAATTTATTACTTCTCTAGAATGTTTGTTTCAATCGCTACGTGAGATCTTCCTCATTCTTTAATCTAATTCCGTGTTTTACGAATAATTTTAAATAGACGCATGATCTTATTATATTTTTTTGTTAATCGGAATGGCGCCAGTTCGAATCCGTGCCACTAAATATCTCTTTAATGTTTCTTTTTTTTTTCCGTCAGATGCTCACATGGGCAGGACTGTATTTGCCACAACCTGTTTTTTCACACGCAAGATTACTGATTTTTCACGTGTCACTCAGCCACACTTTTAATGATATTTATATTTGCATTGAAAATACGTACAACCAAAAGGGGAGCGATGATCAAATTATCACAACGTTGTATTTAACGAGATTTTGTTACTGATGTCTTCAAATTACATGCCTTCTCTTGTGCGCTTACTTTTTTAGGTTTTTCTTCCTAATATTCTTTCTTTGAAATTTTTAAAGAGCGAAATGCCTTATGAAACGATTCGAAGTACAGTGCGGAGTTCCGCACGGGTCGACTAGTTGAAGTATATTTTAAAACCTCTTTGAAACTTATTGATAGAAATTCTGACTTTTTTATCTTTTGATGCAAAGGAAATAGTAAATTTTAAACCTAAACAATACCATTAGAAATATTTTTTAAACTATTCTTCAAATTATTATTCTTAATATTTAGTACACTTTCAATTAAAAGTGTTTTTTTTTTTTTAAATTTATTTATTTATTTTTGCGAAGTCTGAAGGAGGTTTTTGCACAATTCTTTTCTAAAGTAAACAACTTTTTAACGATTAACTATTGACACAAATCCTTTGAGAGTCCAGTATTAATTGTTCTGATAAGTTTTTGGCCTTTTTTAAGCTTAAAAGGGATTTAAAGTAATAGAAAACTTGTATTTTCAGCAAAACAAAATTTAATTTTTTTATTTCGAAACAACAAAAAACACCTTTCTACTTTTTTCTACATAGTAAGAGAATAATTTAAATATGCAACAACAACAAAAAAAAAATGATGCAGATCGTAGTAGGTACTCCGGAGATATAACTTATTTAATCTCCCAATTGAAAAAACATAAAAACTGACTTTAGATAAAGAATGGCAACACCCAACTGTTCATAGGATACTTCCTTTCGTTCACACTGACACACTGAAAGAGAAAAATATTAGCTTGAAATCGATACCAAATTCAGCTTAATTGGTTAAAAAATAAAGAGTTTGGAGAGATTTTCTGAATTCATGCGAAAACGGTGACTCCGAAAAATGATCAGAAATCTAATTTTTGTAAAAAAATCTCCAAAGTGTAATTTTTTTTCAAAAAATCTAAAAAAAAAATAATTTGTTGCTTTTCTCATAGATATCTATTCGTAAAAAAATAACGGACAAAATCTGAGACATGATGGCACATGGCATTAGGCGATTTGACGTGAAATGACCCCTATAATATCGTGACTCAAATGATTCATTATCGCGATCCTTAAATTTTTGCGAGCTCGTCGTTATCGCGAAAATTTAAGCCTTGGGAAATGTTTCAACTATTTTCAACTTTCGGTGCTGTTTTTATAAAATTCGCGAAATTTTCAGCTCGCAAAATCACTGATATTTTCGTTTTCGCGAAAATTACGACTCGCGAAGATAAGTGCTTTTGCAATAGGTAGCAATTAAGCATATTGAGACATTTTTTGACACAAAAAGTAGTTGCCCCCCCCCCCCCGCTCTCCCAGTTATCGAGGTATAAATTAATAAAATCTGCCAGAATAGCTGCTGAAAAGTTATTGTGCCAGCGGTTGGAACATTTTTTACTAAAAAAATTCTTTTGCTAAAGGACTTTAATTGTTTCCCTCTTACTCTAATGCATCTATTATGCTGATTTCAGGGGGGAACGATACAAAAGAAAAAGTGTTGAGGCCTGTATTCAAGCGCAAAACGAGAGCTACTGACGAGACTTTGTCCGTTGCTCTGGATTTTAGTGAGCTTTATTCATAAACTTTGCCCGACGCACCCCTTCTCTTAAGCTTTAATCTGAAACAATAAAAGTAGGCGGGTATTAAAAGAAACCCATAAATATCAAAATACAAAGGAAAAAGGCACTGATACATTTTTAATTGCCCAGGAAATATCCCCCCCCCCCAAAAAAAAAGCGATTGCGGTGCAAAATTGGCAGTGACCAGTGCCGGATCTAGGTGCAGCAATCCGGGGCGGGCGGCAAATTAACCCCATTTTTGAGGGTATTTTTTGTTGAAACTAGGGTTTTTTCGTACAAACTTAGACAATGATGACTAAGGGCGGCAGTTTCAATTTTTTTGCCTCGTTTCTGAAAAGTTGCACACCTGGCACTGGCAAGTGACTACCTATTGCTTTCATTATTTTCCGGATCTACAAATTCTTCTTAGCGGAGGAATTAATTTTCCTTGCTCAATATATTGAGTTCCATTTTTTGGAATTTCGTAAGGAAGTACTAAGCAGTATACCAGTAAGCTCATTAAAATGGCTTCCCAGTTCGTAATTTTAAATAATAACGGCTATTGCCGTTTGAAATTAAGTTTATTTTAGTATCCACACTCTAATAGATTAGTAATATGTGCACAGCATTTTTTTTTTTTTTTTTTTTTTTTTGCATCTCAATTATTGCATAAACTAAGGATTTCTTTTCGTGCTGCTTTTTCGAAATTACCTTCCAAGACGTTTACTGATCATGTATGAACGCATGACTCGAATTCTATGAATCTGTAAATTTTTGAAAAGTCACAATGGATTAATTAGTAATATATGATTCCCTTTCAGTTGTTGCATTAACAGCTACAAAACTAGAGACTTCTTTTCATCCAACTTTGGAATATTTCCAGATTACCTTCCAAGACGTTGACTGGTAATATATGAGCTCATGACTCGAATACTATGAATCTATCCTAATAACTTTTGAAAAATCCCAATAAGTTTCTCTTATCTTCCTATGGACTGAATTTTTTAAACCTTCAACGCCTCATGCATCCCAGTAAAGGACACTCTGAGGTCATTTCCAGCGATAAAAACAGTCATATTTGAGTCTTGCTTATGCGAGAGAGGCCCCAGCACACCCCAAAAGGGCCTCTAATCGTGCTGCTGCTTAGAATTCTGAGATGTTGTCTTCTAGCCTTGCCGTGTCCTCTCAAAAGGGGGATGCGATGGGAGCTAGTTCAGAGACATTTTGATGCATGACTTTCGTTTTAGATAATTCGCTCAGAGATATAATTGAGAACGAGATGGTAGTTATTTTTTTAACCTTGAAGTTTCTTGCTAGTTTTGACTTTCATCAGTGTTCAAAATCAGGTCTCTCGACTCTGTTGCTCTGTTTCACCGCTCAATCTTCCAGAAGACGGCAAAAAAAAAAAAAAAAAAAAAAAAAAAAAAAAAAAAAAAAAAAAAAAAAAAAAGGCTGTATTTTTAGGCATTGAAGATGAGGGGGGGGGGGGAATCTTTGATTAAAAATATTTAAAGAGTGGCAATGAATATTTTTTTTTCTATTGATCAGAATTTTTTTCAAATTCTTAGGTCGATTTCATTACATGTTCAGAAGCATACATATGAAAAAGAAAAACAAACTTCGCCCTTTTTTTTGTATAAATGTGGTGCCGACTCTGGTATACCCTGGTACACTTGCATAGCCCTTCATACATTTTAGCTTTCTTGTATGTAAAACTCGCCAAGAGATGACGACGTAGAGTCCGGCGACAAAACGAATAGCGCCAAGGGCGGTAAAACTTTTTGATTAGTGAATAACTTTGAGGAGACGAAAGACGTAAGACGTTTGTAAAGACGAGCAGCAAGACGGCTGCACTTCTGCATTGTAATCATTTTTGTAAATATTAGTTATGTGTAGTTTAGTTATCATTAAATGTTTAGTAGCTAAAATTATGTCATCAATGAGTGCTTCTATAAGTGAATACAAGCATTTTTATAGTTATTACCAGTAGCTCGGCTCCCACAAAAAATTCAGAAGTGGGATTAAGGATCGATATGAGGAACGCCTACAATAAAATTCTTTTCGACTATAATGTTTGCAAGTGTGATTAACCGGAAAACTGATTGATACTAACTGTCTCCGAAAAATTGCAAAAAAAAAAAAAAGAGAGAACTGAGTCAAATGTGACTGTTCCTGGTGAACTATCTTAAATTCTCTGTTGGATTATCTGATTTCAAGCATCCGGAAAAGGGGTGAGTGAATTTATTTTCTTGAAATATGCAGTTGAAAGAGATTAAAAACATTGACTTTGCGCTCAGAAACTTTAAGCGAGAAAAAATAGTGCTTCTCCACCGTTTTATATTTTCTAATAACGGGGATAGTTCCAATAGAAAGCGCTTAAGAAATTTTACGGGATTTGAATACAACCCAGAATCAGATGAATTCAAAAATAAATTAAAGGACATTGAGAAAAATTTTTCTCTTAACGAAATAATAACTATTGCAAATTTTTTGAACATTCCCTTGGAAGGAAATAAATCTGAGTTAGCAAAAAGCATTCTCTCCTTTCTGACAGATATTGCTTCGCTGTCAGAGCTTGACGAACAACATTCTCACTCAGAAGATGACTCATTCTCGGATCATCAGCAGTCCGGTCAGAACGAGGAAGTTATTAGTAACGATTTATCTGTTGGAATTGAAAACAAAGTAGCACCGCCGCCTGTAATTAATTATTCTGATTCAGGCAATGTTTTGGCTACGAGCTATCTTTTACATTATTCTGATATTGAACACTCCCTGCCGAAATTTAATGCAGAACCGCATGAGAACATTTCTTCTTGGGTAGAAACTTTTGAAAGTGTTTCTAAGTTATTTAACCTTACTGAAGTTCAAAAATTTATTTTTGCTAAACGCTGTTTTGGAGGAAATGCCGCATTATTTATCAACACCGAACAAAATATTAATTCTTATGAAAAATTAAAGAAAGCGCTAATCAGAGAATACTCAACACAAGTTAATTCGGCTTTGCTTCATAGTTTAATGAGCGAGCGTAAAATGCGACATTCTGAGACTACGCAAGAATATTTTTTAAAGATGAAACAATTGGCTCTTTCTGGACGTATTGATGACATATCTCTTATCAGTTATGTAATAAAGGGAATTCAAGATAAACCGGAAAATAAAACAATTCTTTATGGAGCGCGCGATATAAATGATTTTAAAGAAAAACTCAAAGTATACGAAGTAATGAAAAATGATTTGGCTAGAAATGAGAAACCTTTCGACAGAACCAAGCAAAAAATGTCAAATGATGATCGCTTAAAAAAGAGTGGGTATACTTCCAATTTCAAAAGAGATTTAAACAATAAAAATAAGATACACTATGAACAAAATAATGAGAAGACGCGATATAACACCAACAAGGAAAACTACAGAGAAAAATTTTGTTACAATTGCGGTTTGAAAAACCACATTTCGAAAAATTGTGTACACAAGGATAAGGGGCTTAAATGTTTTCAGTGCGAAAATTTTGGGCACAAAGCTTCTAATTGCCCTAATAAGAAACCAGACGTTGCTCATTTAAATGTTCCAAAGAAGAAAAATTTAATTAAAGAAGTAAAAATTGGTAACTCAGTGGTAAAAAATGCTATTGTCGATTCAGGGTCACAAGCCACATTAATCCGGGAATCAGTTTTTAAGAAATTGAATTCTCTTGGTGAGCGATTTCAATTACTTCCTTTAAATACTGTTTTGTCAGGATTCGGTAAATGTCAAGTAAAACCAGTTGGAGTTTTTGAGAGTGATATTCAAATTGACAATTTTAAATGTAAAGCAGATGTAGTTGTGGTGAATAACGAAATAATGGCTTGCGATGTAATTATCGGACTAAATGTTTTGATGCAAGGAATAACAATAATTGATGATAATGGTGTTACAATTCAAGCTAAACCCAAAGATGCAGAACATTATGATGTTTTATCTGTCTTGCCAATTAATGTATGTGTTGAAGAAGTTGAAATGAATATTTCCCCTGATATTCCTCTTGATTTAAGATCTAAAGTAAAGACATTGATTTCCAACTATGTGCCTCAAAAAATTAAAACCACTAATGTTGAGTTAAAAATTTTGGTAAAAAATGACGTACCTATATCTCATCATCCCCGTAGGTTGGCATTCTCAGAAAAAATGATCGTCGAAGCTCAGGTTGCCGAATGGTTAAAAGAAGGTGTAGTGGAACCCAGTTCCTCCGAGTATTGCAGTCCAGTGGTTATTGTAAAAAAGAAAGATGGGACACCGCGCGTATGCATTGATTATAGAAAACTAAATAAGGTTATAGTAAAAGATCGATTTCCCCTTCCACTAATTGAAGATATTTTGGATAGACTGCAGGGCTCCAATATTTTTAGTACTATTGACCTCAAAAATGCTTTTTTTCATGTAAATGTAAGTGAAGAGAGCAGAAGGTATACGTCATTTGTAACGCATGAAGGACAATACCAATTTCGCCAAGTCCCTTTCGGATTATGTAACTCTCCGGCGGTCTTTACAAGATATATTAACACTATTTTTCGAGAATTAATTAATAAGGGTATTGTTTTGCCTTATATGGATGATATAATCATTTTGTCTTCCTCTCCCGAAGAAGGTATTGAACGGCTTGAACTGGTCTTAAAAACTGCAAGCGAATACGGACTTGAAGTCAATTTTAAGAAGTCCCATTTCTTGAAAAAACGTATTGATTTTTTAGGACATGTAATCGAGGGTGGAAATATTTTCCCATCTACTTTAAAAACTAAAGCAGTTCTTAATTTTCCAGAGCCGACTAATTTGAAAAAGGTTCAAAGCTTTTTAGGTTTAACAGGATATTTTAGGAAGTTTATCCCGAAATATTCCATAATAGCTAGGCCGTTAAGTGATCTCTTGAAAAAGGATCGAAAATTTCATTTTGGAGTCGAAGAAAAACATGCGTTCAACCAATTAAAAATGTTGTTAGCTGACACACCTGTTTTGGGAATCTACAACCCTAAATTTGAGACTGAACTTCATACGGACGCTAGCCTAGAAGGGTATTCTGCAATTTTAATGCAGAAACCCCCAAATGAAAAGAATTTTCATCCAACCTATTTCATGAGTAGAAAAACGACTGATGCCGAAAAGAAATATTCTAGTTATGAACTTGAGGCCCTAGCCGTCATCGAAGGGATAAAGAAGTTCCGTGTTTACCTTTTGGGTATTCATTTCAAAATTGTAACCGATTGCGCCGCGTTTGAGAAAACGTTGTCAAAACGAGACTTATGTACCCGTGTAGCTCGTTGGGCTTTGTTACTACAGGAATTTAATTATGACATTGAACATCGTCCTGGAAGCAAGATGCCACATGTTGATGCTCTTAGCCGCTCCCCTATCGACGTGTTTTGCATTTCAGTCGATAATTTGTTGCCACAGCTGAAATCAGCTCAAGATAAAGATACTGAAATTAAAACTATTAAAGAATTACTTAAAATTTCAGATTATGAAGATTATTGTGATAGAAATGGAATATTATATAAATTTGTTGAAGGTAAAGAATTAGTGGTTGTGCCAGAGAATATGCAAACAGAGATAATAAGAAATGCGCACGAGAAAAGTCACTCAGGTATCAAGTATACTGAAAAGGAAATAGAAGAATATTATTTTATCCCAAAACTAAGACAGAAAATAGAAAAAATAATAGGAAACTGTGTCCATTGTATACTTCTGAACCATAAAAAGGGAAAAAAAGAAGGTCTTTTGCATCCATTGCATAAAGAAGACGTCCCACTGAAAACGTATCATGTTGACCACATTGGACCCTTAGAGAGTACTAACAAAAATTACAAACACATTTTTGTTGTAGTTGACGCCTTTACTAAGTTTGTATGGATCTACCCAACAAAAACAACGACGTCTGTTGAAACCATAGCCAAATTAGAGCTTCAAAAGACTGTATTTGGAAACCCTTCACAAATAATATCCGATAAAGGACCAGCATTTACTTCCAGTGAATTTGCTGATTACTGCGCAAAAGAAGGCATTAATCATCATTTTATAACGACAGGATTACCAAGAGCAAATGGCCAAGTCGAACGAATTAATCAAACAATTATTGCAATTCTTTCTAAATTGTCCTTGGAAAACCCTACTCAGTGGTACAAGCACACGAATAAACTGCAACAAGCCATTAACTCAACATATCAAAGAAGCATTGATAAAACTCCATTTGAATTACTTTTTGGAACGAAGATGAAGATTGCAGGACTTGAAAAGCTGAAAGAAATGATTGAAGTTGAATTTCAAGCCAGTTTTGAAGCCCAAAGAGAAGATATGAGAAAACATGCGAAGGAACAAATTTTTAAAATTCAGGAAGAAAACAAGAAGACATACAATTTACGAAGGAAAAAACCGAAGCCTTACGAAGTTAACGATTTGGTCGCCATCAAAAGAACGCAATTTGGACCTCACCTAAAACTTAAACCGAAGTACCTAGGCCCGTACAGAATAACGAAGGTGAAAGGAGGAAATACGTTTGATGTCATTAAAGAAGGAACTCACGAAGGACCAAACTGCACATCAACATGCGCAGAATTCCTTAAACCATGGAACAACTTTTCGGAATGTTAATTAAATAAAAAAAAAGAAGATTAAAAGAAGCAAAGAAGTGTAAAAAATAGAAGAAAAGAACACCGACCTTTTGTAACCAACTGTCCATACTTTCAATTTAAAGACGAAAAACGAATACCAAAAGAAGACGAAAAAGATGAGAGAAAACACAAATGACGAAAGAAAGACGAAACAAATGATAAAAGACGAAACGCACGACGACGAAGATTTTTTTTTAAAGACGAAGGTGAATTTTTTAAAGACGAAGACGACATTTTTTAAAGACGAAGACGATATTTTTTAAAGACGAAGACGATATTTTTTAAAGACGAAGACGATATTTTTTAAGACGAAGACGATATTTTTTTTTAAAGACGAAGACGAATTTTTTTCAAAGACGAGGACGAAGAAAAAATTTTAAAGACGAAATATTTTTAAAGACGGACAGTTTTCATTTGCAGACGAACATTTTTGTGAAGACGAAAAATTTTGGGACGAGCAAATCAAAGACTGAACTTTTGAAGACGAAAAACTTTTGCAACCAATTTAATTTTAGTTTAATTGTTGTTTTGTTTTTGTTTTTTTTTTGCTTACTATATTTTCAGGTTCGCCTGGAGGTCCAGTCGAGTGCAGGACGGCCGAACTTGTGGTGCCGACTCTGGTATACCCTGGTACACTTGCATAGCCCTTCATACATTTTAGCTTTCTTGTATGTAAAACTCGCCAAGAGATGACGACGTAGAGTCCGGCGACAAAACGAATAGCGCCAAGGGCGGTAAAACTTTTTGATTAGTGAATAACTTTGAGGAGACGAAAGACGTAAGACGTTTGTAAAGACGAGCAGCAAGACGGCTGCACTTCTGCATTGTAATCATTTTTGTAAATATTAGTTATGTGTAGTTTAGTTATCATTAAATGTTTAGTAGCTAAAATTATGTCATCAATGAGTGCTTCTATAAGTGAATACAAGCATTTTTATAGTTATTACCAGTAGCTCGGCTCCCACATAAATGACTATGCTTGTGTGTATGTTTGTATGATCCTTATACAAATCTAGTTTACGTCGGCTCTTTACCAAATTCGAACAGAGGATCTTTGATGCTCAGGAATTTACATAGGGATTCTTCGCCTCCCATGGGGCGAAAACTCCCGATACATGATGACCGGAAATTATACACTTTTTTTCTTTTATTCCAGACTAGTTTTATTATTAAGCTGTGAATATTTAAAAAATAATAACAATAAATGAAATATAAGGTTCATTCAAATGAAACCAGATCAATGCGTCTAACTTCACATTAGACGTTAGACGATGCCACGTAACTGCATGTATGGAAACACCATATATTGGTAGAGAGACTGACGCATGCGCAACGTTTCATGCTGCACAGTGACAAACGCCGAAGAGAAGGTGGTCACACAAGTTATCGTCCACTACGATACAGGTCCTTTTTTGACCACAAGGGCCCACTCAGGGGGAGGGGGCCTACTCCCTAGGCCCATTGCTTGTCAAGTTCCTGAAACGGGGCAATGCGGTGAAGACAACATTGCAGTAGTTTCGGTGGGAAACGCTGGAGCTGGAACATCCACCGTGCATCCTTTCACCGTGCAGACCTTTCACTGTGTGACTTTCATGTTTTTGGACCTCTAAAACAAGCTATTCGTAGATGATACACCGGATATCGCGGATATCACAATGGACGACGAAGTGTGTGACTAGGTTCAGTCCTGGATCCGATAGAAACCTACTAGCTTCTTCAAAGATGGAATTGACTGCCTAGTGTTGCAATGGTATAAATGTGTCAACAGTTTTGGCGACTATTTTTGAGTTAATAAAATCGTAACCGTTAGTTTAGGCTAGTGACCACGTTTCATTTGAATGCCCCTTAGAAATTAGCCCATTCGTCTCATTCATTCCCGCCGATGAGGCTGAAAGGGTCACTGACGAAAAAATGGCGCCACACTACACTTCAGGAACCAGGGTCCTCAGTACCTACCACTACACGTAGTTTAACCGTTTGAATGGGACCCTGAAGACAGGTCTATATTCTTTATTCAGACTAGGAGCTGTGTAACCCCAGATTCAGCATCTCCAAAAACTTAAAGATGAGTGTAATTCAAAAAAAAAAAAAAGAAAAAGAAAAAAAAAATGCGATTTTCTCACAAGTGTATTAATACAATGTTCGAAACTGCTCACCATTCAAAAGAACGGTCGTTCATTTTTTTTTTTTTTTTTTTGGTGAATGAACGGATCCGTTCATTTTAAAGATCCGTTCTTTTTGACCCGTTCGTTCATGAACGACACATCCCTAATATCAAGCTATTTGAAATTCAAAAAAAAAAAAAAAAAAAATTCCGGCCATTTTCACTACTCCCTAGTGTAGATATGTGCTTTTAAAAAAAATATATTCATTGTCAAAAGTTAGGGATCCTCCTGCTCTCTTACTTGAGACACTTCTTATTTTGATTTCACTTTTATGAATGCAGCAACAGATAATAGTTTGGGACACGTATTAGCCAGAGGCGTAGCGTGACGAAACATTTGGGGGGGGGGGGGGCACAGGCCTCTAACGTCAGGGCAGATCCCCACCCCCCACCAACTTAGATTATAGCAGTACACTACACACACACACATTAACAATTCCTTGAAAGAAAAAAATAGTATGTCGAGATGACTCAATTTTAGAACAAGAAGAAACAAGGATTCTGTTCAAACCTGTTGGGTTTTATGCTAAAAATCACGAGTTTCAAAAAGTTTTCTTGCACTAATTAAAACGAAGGAATATTGTTTTTCGCTCTTGCAGTGAGTATGATTTTAAAAATAATATTTATTTATCAAAATAATACGTGTTTCTTGATTAACTACACAAAATTTTTAATTTAGCAATTTAAATAAACAATCTTATAAAAAGGTTAGAACAACATTATGATTTCACAATTTATGTTTATTACTGTGCTTCTTCTTAAGTGGTACGACAGCCCCGGGTGGGCCGTGGCCATTTCAGGAATTCATTGATTACTAATAGCTTGTTTTAATCTCCCTAGAAAGGAAATATAGCGTGTTAGCATTCTTTTGAAAAATATTACTTATAAAGTACGGTTATGAAAGTAAGTAATTTTATTGTCGCTGCATCATTCGATGTCTTTCTTATTTAAAGGTTGAATCCAGTTCCGGGCCATTTCCTTGAAACTCAAAAGTAAACAAGAATGAAAACCAAAGTTATTCCCTTCTGTTCAAAATACTCATTAAATCAATTCAATATATGATTGTGTGTGTAATTAATGTCAAATTATGACTGCTTCTATTTATATTTCTAAGTAATAGAATTGGCTATTTTTGGCTTGTACACCCCCGATTGAGAAATAGCTTGTTCTGCTATTAGAAAAGACATATAAAGAATGAATGCACGCAGTCGACAAACGTCGCAGATTCTCAAGAAAGGACTATTTCTTAATTGAGGCGGAATTTTTTTTTTAAATAAGTAAAAAATCTTAAATTCTTGAGAATAAATTTGTACTGTATTTCACGGATTCTGGCGGATATAGTCCATATGTAGCAGGTATTTGTAACTTTAAGCTCAGCATCTTTTTTTTTTTTTTTTTTTTGCATTTTTACGAATGATCTAATTTTGATTTATTTCGCAATATATTTTTTGAAGCATTTTAAACCTGCATCGAATAGGGCTGAATTCTTTTCCTGTGCTAATGCGTAGTAACAGTTAATAAGCAAACCCATCTTAGTTACAGCTCTTATTGTAAAAAAGTGGTGCATACACGTACGTCAGGTAGGACTCGACCGATGCATCGGCGCGGATGGTTCGATAATTTAGCCATCGGCATCGGCATCGGCAGCCGATGCTAACTTGGAGGAAACATCGGCCCATCGGCCTTAAAAAAACATCGAAAAGCCGATGGAATTGGCCGATGTTTTCGAAAAAAAAGGACCTTCGCTGTTTTACTTTTTAATACAAAGTAAAGAGAGTTATTGCTTTAATATAAAATTTTTTACTTGAATTTCAGTATGAATTTCTATTTTAGTCACCCCTGAAAGAATTTTTACTACTGCATTCAGGTACATACAAGTTAATTATTGCGTTGTTTTTTGCGGCTGGATGTGCGTATGTATATCTCATAAGTCATAACTCAAAAATGGTAACCTGTAGAAGGTTAAGATTTCGTATGTGGGGTCTGCGTACGTTCGAGTTGTGCAATTCCCTTTTTGTTTTCAATCGGGTGTTCTAAAAGGCCTATTTACTCATTTTTTGTGGCTATCAATTACTTATTTCAATGCAAAACTTTATTGCGTCTGAGACTGATCATTTGGAGATAAATTGCCGAATTGGAGACCTACTTAGAAACAAATATGAGATGGCAAAACCGATTTTTGTGATTTTGTTAGATTCTCGTTGAACCGACGGTAATTTTTAATTTTTCGATAATTGTAATGTGAATCACAGTAATGCAGTCTTTCTGTATCGCTTCGGCGCAGTTAAAAGTTGGGGGCCCGTTGAAATACATTTTGGGACCCTCTTTCTCTGTCACGGAACTTTTAAAACATTTATCATAAGGTAGAATCAATGTCAATTCAACAAGGAGCGTAACTTGATGGTCTCAGTTTTTTTTTTTTTTTTTTTTTTTTGAGTTTAACGTATGTTAAAATTCCTAAAAAATTAAGAAATACTTTTTTTTTTGTTTTGCCCAAAACATTCCTGGGCCGAGATACTACAGACCGCCAAAGATGGCGGCCCTGTCATGATTTCTCACTTGGGATTTTCGTAAAAGGTTTTAAAGTACATTATCTCAGGAAAGGTAGAACATATTTTGTTGCGGTTTGTTTTTTTTTAAAGAATATTTTTTTGTTTAAGAAAATATTAAAAAAATTTTTGAAAAAAAATTTCCCACATTCTTTTGAAAAAAAAAGTTTAAAATATTTTTTTTTTTTGACTTATCTCGAAACGCCAACTTCAAAAAATTTCATTTTTTTACCATTTATTAGTACCATTGAGCACTACGTTCCCTGAAAAGGAGAGCTTCTACATTTTCGTGTAACAGATTTTAGAGGCATTTGAAAAAATGAGGGTTTTTAATGAATTTTTACGTAAAGGCAAACTTGAAAATTCAAAATTTTTTTTCGCAGCAAGTGGCCAGAAAACCCTTTTAATTCAGTCATATAGCAAAATTTTCATTTTGAGTCACCATTTGGTTCAGGATATTCAATTTAGTGAGAACAAGATGGCTTAATGATTCTTTTGGCGCTACGCTGAAAGATTGCATGGGGGAAATGCAGCGAATCGAATGGAGAATGCGGTATTGTTTTCATAAAAAATAAAACTCCTGGATAACGTGGAGACTAAAAATGATAATTTCGCAATATAACTTAAGTGCTTTTTGGCCACTTGTTGCGATTTATTTATTTTTTATTTTAATTTTCAGGTCTGCTATTCCGTAAAGAGTTTCTTAAAAACACCCATTTCTTCAAATGCCTCAAAATATCCCAAACAAAAAGTGGAAACTCTCCTTTTCAGGGAACATAGTGCTCAGTAATACTAATAAACTGTTAAAAAAAATTTAAAAATTTAAATTGGCATCTTCAAGGAAAATTTTAAAAAGTATTTTAACTTTTTTCAAAAGAATGTGGGAAAAAACTAAAGATCATATTTCAAAATGTTGCATATATATTTTTAAACAAGAAAAAATATCCTTTCAAGTAAAGCAAACCGCAACAAAATACGTTTTGCCGTTCCTGAGATAATGTACTTTAAAGATTTTGACGATAATCCCAAGTGAGAAATCATGACAGGACCGCCATCTTTGGCGGCCTGCATCTCGCCCCAAAAATTTTTTGGGCAAAAAAAAAAAAAAAAAAAAAAAAAAAAATATATATATATATATATATATATATATATATATATATATATATATATATATATATATATATATATATATATATATATATATATATATATATATATATATATATATATATATATATATTTCATAATTTTTTCTGAATTTTAACATATGTTAAATTCAAGAAAAATCCGAGATCATCAAGTTACGCACCTTGTTGAATTGAAATAGATTCAACCATAAGCATTTTTGTAACTCCTACTGGGCCCTTATGGTCATATGGCCTTTTGCGCTATTGCAACATTTGCAATATTTTAAATACGCTACTTCACGTCAAAACAAATTGGGGTGCATGTTTTAAAAGGGTTTTTCTGCTCGCTCTAAGGCAGGGGTTCTCAAACTGAGGCGGGGGAGGAGCACACCTCCCTAGTGGGCGAAGAAGAGAGTCCTGGGAGGCGTGTATGTTTAGAAAAAATAAAATGAAAAAGTAAAACTAATTATAATTTAAAATGTCAGTAATCCAACGTTATTAAGCACAAAACTTGCAAATGATTGCAGACACGTGTTTCGGTGTTACAAGGAACACCTTTTTCAATGCAAAGAAGTGTGAGCTTTTGGATGAAAAGTCATCCGAGAAAAGCAACACGGTGGAACAGGAGGTAGTAGAAATATCAAAAAATAGAAATTAAACAAAACAAAAAAGATAAAATGACACATGGAGACAAAATTTATTATATAATTCCATCAGGAAAAAACCGTTAAGTAATAAATTTTAAAAGAAAACCCATAAACAATGCAAAAAGTCCAAAAACGAAACCACTCTGAATAAATTAGCAATAAATTCCTTCTATTGCTAATTGCGCTAGATTTTATGCTTTACCCAAGGTACATAAAGCTGGCATTCCTTTCAGACCGATTGTTTCCAATATTGGTACGGCTTCTTATAAACTTGCAAAATATTTAGTCTCTGTGTTTTCTCCTCTTATGAGTAATAATGTATTCACTGTAAAAAACTCTATCGAGTTTGTCAAAAAAATTCAGAATTGCGTTCCAAATAATTCTTTTATGGTTTCTTTTGATGTGAACTCATTGTTTACGAACGTTCTGGTCGAGGGTTCATTGTTATGCCTTCAGAGTAGACTGTCTGAATTTCATTTTACCTCTAAGGAAATTGAGGATTTAGTTTTCCTTACTCATACTTGTCTAAGGCAAAGTTCCTTTGTTTTTAATGGTAAATTTTATACTATGTTGAATGGTTTGGCAATGGGAAACCCACTTAGCCCCATCCTTAGTGATATTTACATGCATTACTTTGAGGTCAAGTTGTTTCAGAAACTACAGTTTCAATTCTATGTTCGCTATGTTGATGACTGTTTTGTTCTTATGAACCACGGTCAACTAAGCATTGATGATGCTTTATCCATTTTAAATTCCATTGATCCTCATATTCAATTCTCTTGTGAAAAAGAACAGAATAATTGCCTTCCATTTCTGGATGTTCTCGTTTCTCGAACTGAGTCCGGTTTTGAAACTACGGTTTATCGTAAACCTTTTGCTGTTTCCTTACCCCCACATAGATTATCGTCTCACCCTCCTAATCAAAAATATTCAGCTTTCAACACATATGTTTATCGTGCAATGAATATTTGTTCTTCACCTGAGCTTCTTAATGCGGAACTTAACTATATAAGAGCTGTGGCTGTTGATAGAGACTATCCGCCCACCTTAGTTGATTCCATTTATAAAAAACTTTGCAAAAAATCTCAAAATGTTGTTCTTAATAGAACTTTTAACACTAAGAATTTAGTTGTTCTGCCTTTCTTCCCTTCCTTCAGTTTTCAGGTTACTAAGATTCTGAAGCGATTCCAATTCCAAGTGGTATTTTCTCCTATTAATAAACTTTCTTTCTCTTCTCTTAAAGATTCTATTCACCCTCTTAATTGCTGTGGGATCTATAAAATTGTTTGCAATTGCGGACTCGGATACATCGGACAGACCCGCCGTTCTTTGAAATTTCGGTTAAAAGAACATCAAAGCTATGTGAGAAAACAACAGCTGAATAAATCCAGTATTGCTCAACACTCTTGGGAATCGAATCACTCTTTTGATTTTAACTCTTATCAAATTATCCAAAAATGCCCCAATTCGTTGGATCTTGATTTTTGGGAATCTTTTCACATCCTGAGGAACCGTTCTAATTTAGTTAACGATCTTACTGCAATTCCCTATTTTTCCTCTGTGTGGACTCCTTTGTTAAAATTGGTTTAGATTTTCTATTATTTTTATGTAAACGTCGTACATTTCTTACTTTTATTTTTTCATTTTTTTGCTTTCTTATTTCGTTTTGTGATTAACTAATTCCAATATGTTTATCCTTCACTCTGTTTTTTCTGCATTTCTCCATTTGATACATTGCTTCCATACATAGTTTTTCCCGGTGGTAAATTTATTGCTAATTTATTCAGAGTGGTTTCGTTTTTGGACTTTTTGCATTGTTTATGGGTTTTCTTTTAAAATTTATTACTTAACGGTTTTTTCCTGATGGAATTATATAATAAATTTTGTCTCCATGTGTCATTTTATCTTTTTTGTTTTGTTTAATTTCTATTTTTTGATATTTCTACTACCTCCTGTTCCACCGTGTTGCTTTTCTCGGATGACTTTTCATCCAAAAGCTCACACTTCTTTGCATTGAAAAAGGTGTTCCTTGTAACACCGAAACACGTGTCTGCAATCATTTGCAAGTTTTGTGCTTAATAACGTTGGATTACTGACATTTTAATTTTTCAGCACAAAGGTATTTATTCTTTAATTATAATTTGCTCAATTTTGTTGTCACATGTGAATATTTTCGACATTATTGCCTTTTTCAGGTTGTTGGTGATGTTTTTATCCACATATGAGTGAATCTGAATTTTCAGCATTAGCACCACATACAAAGTCAAAGCATCGAAGAAGGTATTGAAAGTATTCTGACGCACTGCGTTAATTACAACCTACCATTCAAAAATTTATCAATCACAAACAATGGCAGCCCTTCCACCAACGTAGCTAGTCTTACATGCCAATCTCACTTAGATCATAGATTTCCTCAAATTGATGTATATTAGTTCTTTGCTTCTTTGATTTCATGAGTTCTAATAATAACACGCTCAGAGTAAAGTTATGTGTGTAGTAGTAATATTTTGCGTACAAACTTGCTTTACTTTCACTTAAAAGCCTGCTTCAGTTTCAAATCCCGGTTTTCCGATTGCATTATACTTGTATTGACCAAATATAGTTGAGGTGATAGAGGGGGGGGGGGGAGTGAGACCCAGTGGCGTAGTTAGGGTGGGGAGGAGGGGGTGGTTCGCCCCGGGAGGCTTTTTTTAGGAGCGGCAAATTTACCCTTAATATTTTGGAAAAACAAACGTATTTTCCCAAAAAGGATAGTATATTTTTAATTTATATTTGCAAGCAAAAAGAAAATCTCTTAGAAATGTAAGTCTCTCGTATCACTACCAGAATAAAATTACTTAGATACTAAACAAGAGGTTTTCTTAATAGCATATCAGTACAATTCCTTGTTTCTCAGTGAGGGGATGGCGGAGGAAAATCATGGAACCAATGTTTTTTCTACTGTAGAGGTTAACTCGAGGAGGAAGAAAACAATGAATTTTTCTAAATTTCGTTTTTAGAAAAAGTTAACACTTGATTATAAGAGTGTTTCTTGAAAACCTCCTAATAAAACAAAAACTTTCTTTTTTAACATCAGGAAAATAGTGGTAAGATTTAGAAAGGGAGGGGGAAGGATCCTTTAAATCCCTGACAATCTTAGCAACTTATTTTCGTTTGATTGTTTTTTTTTTTTTTTGCCATCGGCCATCGGCAATCGGCCATTTGGAGAAAAACAATCGGCCATCGGCCATCTTTGAACAATCGGCCAACAATCGGCATCGGCCCATCGGCCAAAAAATGCCATCGGTCGAGCCCTAACGTCAGGGTTTTAAGAATAGCTTATCAAAGAATACAATTGCATTGCAGTTCTTTGTAATCAGAGCTGAAATTGTACTAAAAGAAGCGAAAAAACCCTACATTTCCCTCAACTTAGTTTTAACTTTTATACATAAATAGCTTAAAGTTTGCCTAAAATGATAAAATCTAACAAAAATTGGAAGGCAATACTGGAGCTCGGCGGCTCGGCCCCTGTGAGCTCCTATGCGAATTTAACTCTGTTTTCCAAGTTACGTTTGTGCTACGTCTTTTATAGCAATATTTGTTACAAACACTATGTTGGTTTTTTCTCGTTAATTTTTTTCATACAAAAATAAATGTTTTACAATACCTTGTAATGTCAGTAGAAATTGAGCCTTCTATCGGTTGAGGATGCAAATTTTTCTACCAGATTGTCAAGCTCGTTGGGCTCCATCAATTGTGCTGTAACCTCCTGTTCAACAGCCATTAACGCTAATCCGCTTAATCTGTCCTGCCCCATAGTAGTCCTCAAATATGTTTTTAGACGGCGAAGAGTGGAAAACGATCGTTCTGCGTTTGCTGTAGTGATAGGCCATGACAATGCTACTTCAAACAGCTCCAAAATAGAAGGGATACTAGTTGATAAGTTGTGTTTCAGGAATGAATTTCCAAATTCTGATAGAGTGGGAGACAGATTGTTGACGTTTAATTTTGCATAGTTGTGATAAAATCGGAGCTGTGTGGTGACGTCAAATTTCATTTTGTAAAATTCTTTAATGCTATCTGCAGAGGACTCATTTAAGGGATCTTTTAAATTGAGAAGTATGTCTGAAATAACTTTGATTTTACTATAATCATTTTCAGAAAAACTCTGTCTTAAATTGAAGAGGATAGTGTCTAATCCTTGGTAGTAAATATTAACTTTGTATGCCTCTTCTGCAGAAGTAGGAAAAAATGCCGATTGGAAATTTCCATCGTCAAGTCTTCTTGGCACTTTTCTTTTCCGGTGGAGGTGTGGTTGTCTAATTTCGAAACCGTCAGAAGAGAGTTTGTTGCATAACGTCCTCAGTCTCCTCCCAAATACGCTTAAAATACTCATCATTTCTCTCAGATGATAAACAGTGTAGCAATGCTTCGACTTTTGAAAAAAAAGATGAAATGTCCAATGTTATGCTTTGTATTTCTTTTGACAGAATATCAGTCACACTTAAAACACGGAACAAAAATTTTAAACAGAATATAAATTCAAAGTTCGTTACTAATGTCAGCAAGCCATCTGCTTGACTAGCTATTTTTACATCTGACGAATCATCGGAAATTTTAAGTAGTGTCTGAATTATCTCTTGCAAATTTTCTATCACCACTGATAGAGCACGATGACGAACTGTCCAACGTGTTTTGGACAAACCCCCCCCCCCCCCCTACAAAGTCTTCTAAAAACTATACCTTCACTTTTCTTGCAAATATTTTCAAATATTGCGAACCTTTTTGCAGATGCATTTATTAAGTTATATAATGAATTGACAACGCTAAGAGCATTTCTCAGCTCCTTTATTTCTTCACAGAATCGCATTACTGCCAAATCAAGAACATGAGCGTGACAGTGAGTGTATAGTGCTCTTGGTTCTTCATCTTTGAATTTTGCAGCAACTCCGTTAAATTTTCCACTCATATTTGAAGCGTCATCGTATGCCTGTCCACGCAGTTTGCTCAAATCTATCCCTGTTTTCTGCAAATAATTTTTTATAGTACGATGCAAATTTTCTCCCGTCGTCTCTTCAACGTCAACAAATCCCAAAAACCTTTCTTTAACTAAAAAGGAATCTGCTGTTTTCTGTGGATACCTCACGCAAATACTGACTTGCTCTTTTGTGCTACGGTCGGTTGTTTCGTCGCAAATTATTGAAAAAGCAGACGCAGAATTTACTTCATTAACAATATCGACTACAATCTTGTTTTTTACGATATTTATTATTTCGTTCTGAATCTTATATGAATGAATTTTTGAGCTCATCATTTGGATAATGTCCACTCCTTTATCTTTAGCACGAAGCTGTAGCAACTCAAGGAAGTTCCCTTTGTTCAGAGAAGACATTGTTTCATCATGACCCCTCAAAGCTAAGCATTGCTTACCCAAAAACAAAATAGTTTCGATAACAAACCTCAAATACGTTCTATTTTGTTGCACTTGCTTTGTATGAGCATAAGACAAATTGTCACATATGGTGTTACCACTAATTTTCTTCTCATTCCAAAACTGCAATGATTTCAAATGCATCTCTGATTTTTCATGCTTTCGGAATTTTTCCAAAGCTTTCATCCAGTTCGAAACCCCTTTTCTTGTGAAATTATCTTCACCCAGACCTGATTTTTCACAACAAAATAACCTGCAGTAGTAGCAGAAAGCTGCATCTTTCATAATGCTATACTCAAGCCAAGGAAACTCAGAGTACCAAGAGTCTTTAAAACTTCTAGACTTTCCTTGACATTTCTGAATTTTATTAAAATCTTTCGGCTGAAAAGGACCAGTGTTAATATTTGCATATCTTATGCCATTAGCAGGATCACCATTGTTTATTTCGGTATCTCGTTGTTGGCTTTCAAAATCATCAGTAGGCTTTGATTTTTCTTCATCTATGGTAATCAATTCTTCATCACAAGAGTCATCATCGCATAACATATTATTATATTCTGTTGCTTTTGGAACATCTGCAAATTCCTCAGTGTTATCTTCATTACTTAGTAATTGGTTCGTTGAAGGCTTAGAGTTTTCTTCGATCCTAGCTACGAATTCACCATCATTGTTTGTTTTAACAGAAGACGAACTTTCTGTCACAGAAACTTTTTTGAAAAAAGATAAAACAGTTTTCTGTTTCAACATCTTGCAGATGAAGAGATTTAAGTTTTAAAACTCAAGAGCAAGACGAAGCATTCATTTCAAAATTTATTCGATACTGCATGATAGCTAAATCTTTGGAGAGAAGAGATATTTTCCTTTTCAAGAATCGGAAGAGAATGAGCCTTTCTGCACAAAATGTTCAACTCGGCCGGCTTTTTCTTTCCGCGAGAAACGTCTATTATCCTTTAAAAAGACTCATTTCTGAGAACTCTTTCTGGGAGGTCAATCATGATACTCTAAGTAGTCCCACAGGGACGATTCCCTGCTGTTCTGTCACTTGATGATCTCTTATTCCGTGATGTAGTCACTAACTCCCTGTTGATGGTTCCCAGGTTTCTATAACGGCACTTTACCTGATACACTGTCATTGTGATACAGGTGCCGATTACAATAACTAAAAACAGGCGGTAAATGGTAGGCGGCGGCTTTGGAAGTTTTTCATACTGTTGGGAGCCTTGTGTTACCAGGCATCCGTAAATGAACATTTTTATTGCAGTCATTTATCAGAAATTTTCACATCGACTAGCGACCGCACATGTCGTAAAAGGAGCTTAAGATACTGAAGTTCTTTACGAAAATAAACTTTAGAGTTCATCTTCGGAAGAATAAAATTTTTATTAATGAGTCGCATTATGTTCACAAAAATTTTAGATTAGTATTTAGAATGCATTTTAAATTTACATTTTACGATATCTAACCCCCAATGAAATACTGTTTGGATGGGGATAGTTATCCTATATAGATAATTTGAAAAAAAAAAAAAAAAAAACAGTTACAATCAATACCGGATCAAGTCAAGGGATGCCCAGGTCCTTGTAAATTTGGTGTCTCCCTCTCATAAGAAAATTATCACATTTTCAAAGTAGTAATTTCCAAAAATGGGTTGAAATAAAAAACTTACTGTATGGCTTCCCTAAAATTCTGTTGTCCAGGTTCTCGTTCCTGCAACGTTCCTGTTCCGTGTTATCAGGCCCAGGTTAAAACCTCAAAACAATTTTGTGAAATTCCTAAGACCAATTATGTCAGCTTAACTTAACTTTTTTGAATAAAAAGAAATCTGACACATATATATAGTTTCATTGTGAATTAATTTATCACACGCAATGCACGAAATCAGCGGTACCTTGAGCGTCAAATAAAGAGCAAAGGAAATTCAAGAGCAGTTGTACCCTCCTCCTCTCCCCTCCTCAAATAATGCCGTTTGCATAGTTAAAAAAAAAAACTAATCCTTTATTTACTGTTATAATTTCAAACACATATGCATAAGAAAATGGTTGTTAAAAAATGGTTATTTTAACATTTTTTCGACTTCAAAAATCTTACACTGCCTTGGAATAAGCCTCTTTTTCGATAACCAGTGAAGACATGGGGATTGCAAAATAGTCCGTTTTTAACAAATACATAATTAATTCAAAACCCCTCACGACTAAAATGGGCGCATTTTTTTCATCATGTCATATATCGTGCCATTTCTAGTGTAATTTTTTGTAAAACTTATCGTTTCAGTCGATTTTTTCTTGATCTGCCTCTGCAAGCGGCGCAGAAACGATGAACAGTGAGTGAAGTTATTTTTACTTTACTTGATTCTTATATGCCGATTTGAAAGATTTTGTAATTGTAACAACTCCTCCGAGCTCCAAGGCTGGGGCTATAGGAAATTTATACATTATTGCTACTTTACTGGAGAATGTCAGCATAAAATGAAAGTAATAAGTAGCCGCGTAGAAACTCCTGAGATGATTTTCGTTTTAATTTCGGGACAACAGAGGCAACCAATTTTAGTAATAAAAAAATCTGTTCAGCAAGTTGGGGGGGGGGGGCACGTGCCCCTCCCCCCGTGCCCCCCGACCCTACGCTTCTGGTATTAGCATTGTTAAAGAGTTCTGTTTACTACTAAATAATATTAATAATTAGAAAAAATATTCGATAGAAATAATACAGTCTTTTAAGCTTTTCACTGATTTCAGAATGTATAATTACACTCGAAAATATTGATTGTGCCCGCAGACTTCTTGAATGAACTAATATAAAAACTGTGTTATTAATTTTTTTTGAATGAACTGTTTTCATGTTCCTCTTTACTTTTTAAAGCATAACAGTCTTGGTGAGCTTAAATAATTCCTCATGCAGCCGATTCTTAACTCTCTATGTTCCTCATTTTACATCTTTTCACCCTCATTTTCATTCGTTCATAATACGTGAAAATACAACAAATAAATTAGTCTCGTTTATCTTTTGAGACTAATTTTCATTAACTTATTCATGTATTTAAGTGTTGTGGTTGCGACAAAAGGGTGCTCTTCACTGAGAGTCTGAAAGATTCGGATCTAATGTTAACCTACGGGGGGGGGGAAAGTTGGAGCTTGTTTTACAAATTCCTGTAAAGTTTTCGATCCGTTTTTTTTTCTGAGTATTTTTCAAGACCATGTCTGTTTCTTTTAGTTTTTACTTTTTTGATGTGTCCATTCTCCGATTTTTTAAAATTCGAGAAAAAATGAATTTCTTCGAAAACGAGGTACTGTTGGACATTTCGCTCTGTAAAACATCTGCAACTCGTGCTATCGAAATTTTAAGAACGCCCTGACACGCAAAATATTTCCAGCTCTCTTTTGAGATCTTGTTTGAAATAATGCGACCATTTTTTAAACAAATATCATGTTCTAACTATTGAAAAAAATTTCAAAATACGTTCACTTTTTGCATTTGCCCCGCCCTAGAATAGTAACCTCCCCTTTTTGAGGGGTAAACGCTAATGGGGTGTAAGATTTATTACCCTCTCATTAGTTCCCTCAATGACCTTCGCTGGACGTCCTTTCTTCTTTCCTCTTTTCCTAAGGCTTTCGTGAAGAATCAAGTGCTTTTGAAAGTGAATCCATGTAGATGCGTGCTATTAGCTGTTAAATTAGCAACATTTGCTTTTTTTTCAAATTTGTGGTTTGAAAAGAAATAGATTTGAAAGGAATATTTCTGAGTCAAATTGTTTATTTACAATATAATGAACATTGTTACAATGCTGTCGAATGCGAAAAGTTGACATTTTTCCCTTCCAGTAGAAAAATATTTTTATATATAGATTAAATCGTATTCCAGATACTAGGTATTTTGCATCGTTTTTACATGTGTTTTATGTTACTACAAATGGTACACACATAAAGTGCTTTCCACAGCTCAACAAACGTTTTTGAAAATTATTTGTGTCTTTAAAAGCCAGACTCGTCAAATTTCTTTAGAAGGTAGATACACATTGAACATGTAATTCATAATATACAGTAAAATCCATCGAATTTCGGAATCGGGATTGGAAATTTATTTGGTTGAAACAAGTATTTCGTTGCATTAGTATGCGTTGTAATATGATTTTACTGTATTTCTCTTTAGAAAATTCCTAAGGAGGAAAACGATGCATAATTTTACCCCAAATAGAATCGTGAAACGTTTCTTATGGGGTCGCAATATTACTCCTTCTTTTAAGACATGTACGATATTATACCGTTTTTAAAACATTACGTGAGAAACAAAATAGCATAATTTTTATTTTCCAGCGCAGCAATGCGAACCGTGGTTAATTTTATTTTTATTAAAGACTATTTCCTAGCTTACATTTTGTGTCATAATTCCTGCATTTTACCCCAAATTTTTATTTATTGCCAGAAACAATGAAAAAAAAAAGGTAAAACACTTATTTTTAATTAGCTGTTTTGGAAATAGCTTAAACATATGGATATTGCGATTAACTGCAGGTTTTGAGTGTTTTAATCAAGCAATCATGTACTTGTGTTATTCCATACTTTTCAGAGCGAATCAAGCTTGTACAAATAGTATTTACAATTTAAAAACATGTTTTATATTTTTTGAAGTACGTTGCTTAAATATTATTTTTCCAACAGTGCTATCATTTTTGGAAAACTACTAAAATTCAGGACAATATTTATTCTTCCAGAAAAAAATAAGTTTTTTTTTTTTTTTTTGAGCAATTGCGAATGCTTATTATCCTTACTTGAACAAAGCTGATGTTGCTCTGATTTTTCAGATTGTCATGATGACAAGAATAACTCTAGCTCGTTGTTTTAATATTTACTAAGAAGTCAAATTTTCGTCGCCATGGTTACTAATCGTTTGTGTTCATTCAATGTTTAACTTAAGTAGATTTTACTTTTAAAAGGGGGGGGTGTAAAATTACATTTCAGGAAAAAAACATCAATGTGGATGAAATTAAAAAGCAAAATTTCATCCAAATACAAAATTTCCAGATTACTAATACCGACATTCAAGACTGACAAGAAAACAAAAATACAGAAGGCTTTCTGATGTCTTCAGAAAGTTTTCACAATAGAAATAGTTTTTTTTTTTTTTAATCTTTATAAGAATTTGGAAGCTGTATTTTTGGAGAATAAAAATACTTTTCAAAAACATTTATTCAGTTGCGGAAAACATTCCGTACACCAACATACTCATTAAATACATAGAAAATCATGAAAAACATATTAGCAATTTAATATGATTCGGTTAATATAAAAAAACACACCGTGGTAGAATTACTAAGCATTGTATGTATTAGTTTTAATGACGTTTTCAGCCTTATGTTGCTGACAAAGCTAACTAAGATGTGAACAATATAGAATGAAGGTTACAAGTTTTCACTGTTCTCTATTTTCATTCTCAGAAGCTAGATCAGCATTTTAATACAATGTAGAAAAAATTAATTACAGGCATAAAGGTTTTCAGGTCACATAAGCACCCCCCCCCCCCCCTCCCTTCAAAAAACATCATTAAAGATCGTCTTAAATTTCGTTTTTATGGCTTTAATTTCAAAAAATTTCGGGAAGGGAGTTTCTGAAAAGTCCTTCTTTGACCATAAAAAAAAAAGTCGTCTAAAATTGCATTTTTGGAACTTTGATTTCAAAAACCTGAATGTCCCCAACGTTACTAAAAATGGCCTACAATCATGTTTATAACACTTTGAAAATTTTGCCTCCCCCCAACATCACACTAAGACTGCGTTTTTAGACTATTTCGAAAAATTCCGGGGAAAGCTTCCGAACTCCCCGTTTCCTAACATAATTGAAGAACCTGAAATTGTGTTTTTGGCGTTTCAAGTTCAAAAATTTGCTGGTGGAAGATCACAAGACCTCTTACTTACTTCCAAATACTACCAGAGTTCGTCTAAAAGTGCATTTTGAAAATTTTATTTTCGTGAAAATTAAAAGGCATAACCCCCAAACAGAGTGCTTGGGAAAATAGGGAGTATTTCTGAGTAAATAGTATGCTTACGATAAAGATCATGTTAATTAAATATAGAAATGGTTCCCTCTCCTAAATAAGAAGCTAAATCCTTTCTCTCGCTGTATTTACATATTATTAGGAATTAGGAGTCAATAGAATAGAAAAAGTGGGATCTCAAAAAAGATTTTTGTTCTATACGAATGAAAATTACTTGATAATCATTTGATTGGAACATTCATTTTATTCTGTGACTGAAGACACGATACGATAATTTTTCGGCACAGAAGTGCGTAACACAGAACTTAAAAAGAAAAAGTTTGTCTTGATTTTTTTTTTCTTTTTAAATTGTGAACCCTTACTTGTACTTATAATTGCTTTCCTAAATGTAAGCTGTTCATTTTCATTTTTGTTTTAACTTTATGTATTTCCTGCAAATCTGTTTCTTGCCCTTTTTTTATTTTTTATTATTGATTCATTAAATGCAAGATGCATGAAAACGAGGCAGAGCGATAAAAACTTTAAAATCTGGCAGAGCGAGGCGTTGAGATTTTTTTTCACCTAAGTATTTCGAGTTTTTTTTTTTTTTTTTTTTTTTTTCAGGCAGATATACATGTAGGTAATATTTTCGTGCCTCCTGAGAAAAAGGACAACCCTTAATATTTATTATGACAACTAACGAGGATCAGACACTCACAAGACTTATTAGGAAATTTTAATAAAAACTCAATGTGTTGAAGTAGAAGCACTATATACACTATATGACTAAAAGCATTGGGACACTTTCAAAAATTCACATTTTTAGGGATTTCTCGAGAAATAATAGACCAATTGCTCTATAATTTGTTTCGCATAAAATGTATACTCTAGTTGTCATTTTCCAATAAAAATTAAGTCTGCTATTCATTTAGGGGACCGACAACAAATTGAGGAAAAAAGTTTTTTGATCATTTTTCATTGCAAATTGCTGGGAATAAGCTATAATTTTCAGAAATGAGTTAAAAATCTATCAAAAACTTATTTTTATATTTTTGTGAAAATATCTCTTATACCCATGGAAATATAAGCATTTCTTCCGAAAATGCAAAAAAATTTTGACGGTTTTCGCCTCATATTACGCAGAGTATTTCGTCAAACGTTACTAAACTTTTAGAATATTTGACAGCATTTTAGAGAAACATAATAATAAAATTTGAAGTTAAAATATTGAAAATTTGATGAAATATGAACAATTAAAGCTATTAATTTTTCACTGCGCATGCACGAAAGATAGCAATTTATAACGTTCATAATTCAAAGCTCAGATACATCCTACAATCCATGAAAAAAATTCCACCGCAAATTCTTTAAATTTTAAAAAGTTATCAGCGATCTAATTGAGCCGAATTTCTATAATTCTAGGATAGGCGACGAATGGTAAGGGATTGTTAGCAAACTGGCAACACTTTCCTGCCATCGTTACAGAGTGATTCATGATAAGAACGGATTATTTGTTGCTGGTCCCCTAAATGAATAGCAGACTTAATTGTTATTGGATTTGACGTCTGGAGTATACTTTTCATGAGAAAAAAAATTACAGAGCAGAGAGCAATTGGTCTTTTATTTCTCGAGAAATCCGTAAAATTGTGAATTTTTGAAAGTGTCCCAATACTTTTGGTCATATAGTGTATGTAATACCTCATGTATTTTGCCGAATTTAGTAACTGGGAATCTGAAACTCTAAAAGTGCTAGGTTTAGTTTTATTCTAAAATTTCAGCGCAAGATAGTTTACAAACATTGAGAGTGGGGGAAGGAGTGATTTTTGCCTTTGAGCTTGGAGCAAGGTGAGCACCCCTGCATACAAACAAAGATCACAGAAAAATCTTTAATTTTTCAAATTCAGGAAATCCTTATCCGTAGCCGTCCGCGACTTTGCTGTTGTTATGCTCAATTTGAAAGAACTTTCACCATAACAACCCATTGAGAAATGCTATCGTAGCCTTCTCATCTACATATAAAATTAGATAAATAAATAAATATTTTTTCAAAAAGAAAAAGATTCAAAGATAAAGATTAGGGGAATTTTCTTGTCACCAGTGGTGAGAAAAGGCAATTATAGTAGCCACATTTTTTTCTATTCGCCACTGCATTTGTAAAACAGATAAGTAACCAACAAAGTAGTATTCAATTTAGCACTAAAATATAAATATTATCAGTTCAAATAAAGGTTAATGTAACTAATTCGTGGCATTAATGTTTATTGTACAATCAAGTATTAACTATGCAAAGAGGATCTAGTTTCATTTTTAAAAAGAATGTTTTCTGGCAACTTGGATGGGGTTGGGGAGAGTGGCAAACAGGCAGAGGAAGCGAAAAAATTTCGCCAACCGATAACTAGTTAGTCCCCAGTTTAATTCGGCACTCGATTTTTCAAATATATTAAGTAGGATCATCCATTTTTAAAGAATATTTTTTGGTTAGAATTTGGAGTTCATTTCGTTAAAATTCAGTGTAGTCATGCAGGCTATCTTTTTTTTCCTTCCTTTTTTGAAATCATCAATTTTCAATAACGAACATTTTTCTAAAAATAAAACGAATTTATGAATTTATTTATTGCAAATATTCATTCATTCGTTAATTTTTCCTAGATGAGATCTGAAACCGTATTAATGGGGGAAAAAATCTTTGTTTCAAAATTAATTTTAGCGCGAATACAAATAAATTAATATCACAAGTAGGATTGCAAAATGCGCGGCAATGTAAAATTTCGCGCCTTTTACATTGAGTTATTTTTCTTCTACTTATGTAGTCAAGACTCAAGAGGGAAAGAACTAGAATTTCCTTGGAAGGGTCTGTAAAAAGCTGCGGTTTCATTTCGCCGACAGCTATACCTCCCTTGACTTTCACAGCAGGGGGAGCGTCCGGTCTGTCCCCCTGCAAAATGTGACAGGTCACATGATCCACACTTTCATCGGTCACCGTTCGTTCTATTGGCTGTTGAAGTGTCAATCATTTCACTGATGTACACTGCTTTCGTTTAAAGAAAAGGCCCATTTTCAAGCGACATCGTTTTTGTAACATAGCCGATTTAGAAAAGAGCAATTTCATGATTCAAAATTTAAGTTTAGACCTCTTGGGATTTCTTTCCCTTAAATTTCAGAAATTAAACCATTGCTATTGATAGGAAAACATTCAGTTTCACAGATTTTCTTGCCCCCCCCCCTTTTTATGGGTGCAATTGATATTAAAGCCTCCAATGTAAATAACTGAGCATCAAAGGACCTCTGCGCCAAATTTGGGAAGATCCGACGTAAACTGTGGATTTGTATAAGAAATATACAAACAAATACACCCACTTGCAATTATTTTTATATCTATAGAAGGCTATCCTACTCAGAAAACAATAAATTACTTTTAAATAAAAAAAAACCGCCTTCAAAAAATACCCAGGAACTAAAAAGCAAAAAATAACTGATTGCACTTACATTCTATTTCCTACCCAAACATAGAAATGAAATTTATTTTACAATTCCAGTACAAAAATCAACTAAACTAAACACCGAATTATTAAATAAACACTGATTTAAATTACTATACGATGAATTATTTCAAATACCTAACTAATTATATACGATCTCTTAATTTTTAATAACCTTTTGAAATCGGGGCCTCCTATAAACAATTACATAACGTAACTGACAACCCACCGAATCCTAAATTAAACACTAATTTAACTATACGCGAAATTAGTCTTTAAAACTAAACCTACTCAGTTACGTTAGGTAGTAGTTTATAGGACGCCCCGACTTCAAAAGGTTATTAAAAATTAAGAGATCGTATATAATTAGTTAGGTATTTAAAATAATTCATCGTAAAGTAATTTAAATCAGTGTTTATTTTATAATTCGGTGTTTAGCTTAGTTGATTTTTGTACTGGAATTGTAAAATAAATTTCATTTCTATGTTTGGGTAGGAAATAGAATGTAAGTGTAATCAGTTATTTCTTGCTTTTTAGTTCCTGGGTATTTTTTGAAGGCGGTTTTTTTTATTTAAAAGTAATTTATTTTTTGCTTTTTAGTGGTGTAAATAACACGGCGAGCGTCTCGGAGACTTCCGACGACTGTGAAGAAAGGCTTTTTCAAATGCGTAACTATGTACAAAAAAAATTGTCTTCATCATTGATTCAACTTTATCAAAGTTTGCTTTCCGAAAGCAAATGCACGAGTCACTAAAAAAAACAAAACGAAATCGCTTTAAGTTTAAATTTGTAAAATTGTAAATTTTAGAATTGTAATATTGTAAATTGTAATTTATGTTTCGCAATTAGTGTCATGTAACTCGTCATAAAAGTCGCATGTTTCTTCACATGGCCCCACTATAGATGAAGATTAAAAATTTCACTAGAATGAATTTTATGTTTGCTTCAGAGAATCCTCAATTCAAAATTTTCATTATCATTACTCTTAATAATATATATTTTTAGTACTTTCTTTAACTATAGGTAAAGAAAGTATAAAGCTTTGTTTTATGGCCTTTGTTTATTAATGGGTTTTATATTTAATAGTTTGTGAGGGAAATTGCATGAAATTTATTGTTTTAACTTAACTTTTCCCTAAAGAACAAATAGGGTAAGTCAAAGATTTGGAACCAAAGTTAGACCACCCCTAAACAAAACCACCACTAAACAAAAAAAGCATAAAAACCGATTCACTAAGTGAGACGATATACAAAGTTAATAAAGTACAAATCGATTTAAATGTGAGTATGATATTTGAAGAGTTCCCTCAATATCCTCAAACCTGAACTTGATTAACATTAGACCGCCGAGGAACTATGCTGTTTCAAACAAAAAAAGACTTTTCCTTATCGGTACAGGCAGGGGCGTGCACAGAAATTTTGGAGCTCATCACAAATGACTTTTCCGGGCCCCTCTCCATATTGTTTGCACCTATATTTCACCGTTAGTTACAAAAATATTGGGCCCCCTCCAGGCTCGGGCCCGGGCCAACAGGTGTCCCTCCCCCCTCCCTGTGCACGCCCCTGAGCACAGGTGTCTTCGAGTATTTATGGAACATTGTACAAAGGAAAAACAAATCCGACGAGTTCAGAACCTCCTCCTTTTTTTGAAGCCTGCTAATTAATATAACCCTAATTTCAAATTGAACTGGCGGCATCGTGAAATAGTAAATCCAGAATATTGGTCAAACTTCAGAAATCATACACAGTTATAATGTATATCATTAAAGAATATAAATTAAATCGTGGGGGAGGGGTGTTCTGTATTCAATTCCCCCTCAATTGAACACTAAATATATTTAAAAATTGGAATATTAAATAAAGAACTTTATATTTTAGTGCCTAAATAAAGTTATTTATTAGTAAATAAAATACTAAGGTAATTGATTCAACTATTAAAGTAGCAAAATATATTTAATTTACTGCTTTGCTATGCAGCAATAAATACATTAGTAACACCTATAATAAAAAATTACCATGCGGCGCAGCGTTGAGAAAATTAATCATCCATGTGCCGCGAGAATTAAATATCGTTTAAGAGAAAGCCAAAACCTTAGGTGTGAAAATACACCGATCACAGCAACACCACGTAATCATGACGTATGGAATTTAAAGTTTCTTGGATTTCTCCGAGACCCCTTATCAGATCCAGACCAAATTACAATGGGACCATCTGGGAAGTATACCCTTCCAAACAAAAAAAAAAAAAAATCAAATCGGTCCAGTAGTGTTGGAATAATTCGAAAACACACATAAAAAGCCGCAATACGAAATCATAACCTCTTTTTTTGAAGTCGGTTAAAAACTAAATTTATGCCGGAATCACTTATGCAGCTTCGTAAAACGGAGTGCCCCATTCTTAAAATTGTGCCAGGTGTATGTTGATTGACAGTATTTGACGTAAAGTTTTAAATTCAAACTTTAGGTAAATACTCCAGACAAGCAATGTGCTGTATCTTATCACTAGTGTAACTCTAATCTTTGGCTTTGAATGCTTTTAAGAGTTATGAATTTCTAGAAGATATTCAGTCATATCACTGTTGCTAAATTTAAGTCTAGATTGTATCTTTGTTTACACGCTCAATTTTTCTGATTTGCAAACAAACTGACACATTATATCTTTATCAAGGAGTCATGAGTAACCATTTGAAGAAAAAAAAAAGACTCATTTATTTTTCAAATTCGTAAGACAGATATTGTTTGGAAAAATGTATTTCAACACTTTGAGATCAGTTTATTTTGTGCAGTGTAGAAGTTTGTTTTCACACCTTTAAGTTCGCGTTGTCTGCATCTTTCAATCAAAAGTACAGGATTATAGGTACAATAAAAACAAAAAAAAAGGTATGCAGTACACCCAAACCTGTTTTTATGCGGTGGATAGGGACCGGATAAAAAACATAGCATAAAAAAAAATTGTTCGAAACTTCACGATTAGCTTTAAAAAGTTGTTTTCGCAACAGTTAAAAGATTTTTTTTTCTTTTATGCGATGGATAGGACCGCATAAAAAAAAAGTCACACGTAGAAAATAACGCAAAAAACTTACAAAATTGTTATCTTTGAACGAAATCAAAATGAACCAAGTGATAATTTTTGAATTTTTGCCAAGTACTCGGACAAAATTTCCCGAATAAGGAAATTTTTGTTAGGTCAGAGTGACTTCTCATCAGTGTGCCTATATCGTCACTTGAAGATACTACCTCGCTCTCGTTTTGAAAATAATTTCGTCAATTGATTCCCAAATTGATTGAAATTTTAATATACTGCACAAAAAAAAAAGAAAGAAAAAAAGAAAAGAAAAAAAAAATGCATAAAAACAGGTTTGGATGTATAAGAAACTACTGGGTCGGTTTTCGAAGCCTCACCTAACACTCTCGGTCGATTCCACTTAAAAAGGGGTGTCGAACTGATTTTTGCTTTCAAGAAAATATGCCACAGTAGCATTTCAACTAAGTCCGATATATTATTTTCTAAAACCAGATAAGCAACTGGAATTTAAAAAAAAAAATGCATCAACGCAAATCCAAAACCACCAAACGTGAATGAAAATAAATAAATGAGCATGACATGTGACAAAGGGTGTAAGTCGGAATGTGACACTTTGTGATACAGGTGGAAGGGGTCAAATTTGTTGGAAAGAATGTGACACCATGGACAGCCCCTAATTCAAAATACGTATATTTTATTTTGTGGTTAACGAAAGTCTGAAAACGAATTAGTATGAAAGCCTAAAATAGTTATTAATTTTTTTTTCAAGCTTGCAATGCAAATACTGCAATTTTCTCTTACTCCTTAATTCCATAGCACCTTTTTAAAACAAAGTGCAATCATAAACAGAAATTTAAATAGCCTCTTAAAACCAAAAAAGAAATAACTTTCACTTTAGATTAGATGACAACACCTAGAGCGTCCTTGCTTTATTTAATAATAACTATTTGCGATACGAAACTAATGATCACCTAGCAGGTCGTTACGCCCTTAGGTGAAACGTAAACATTAATTCTTTTGTTCGTTTTCCTTTCTTGCCTCCGAGGAAGAAAGAGTTTCACAACGCATCATCCGGCTCCAAGAGGCCGTAATCTCGCTTAAAGGGGAGCGATTCACTTCACATCGTGTGATTGCAATATTCAGGGGTGGTCCACCTAACGGGGGTCATGGCGTAGATTGCGCCATCGAAATTTTTAGGGGGGGGGGGCTGTTTTGAGTGGTATTTTTCTCATTGGGGGATTCTTGCTTTTGGGGGGGTCATCTCGATATTTAGGGGGGTGTCTCCTTGCTCTTAGGAGGGGGAGGCACTCCTGCAAGATCGAATCTAAAATACAATTCCTACAGGGTAAAAACACCTTTTGTTTATGTTACCGACAACTGACATGATCAAGAAAAAAATTACAAAATAAAGCGAATAAAAAATTGCGAGTTATGGGATTGATATCATATCAGTTCGTGCTTGAAACTAAAATTTAAGCTATGAATTTCAATTTTGAAAAATCTCCGGAAAAGGTTTGTATGCACGGGATGCCTCCTATTCTGGGGTAAAGCTTGACCAAGGAGAGATGGCGAATGTCCTTAAAGCGGAAAGATCATTTGTATCATTTGTAATTGGTTGTTTGTCACTATTTTGTAATACATTGGATCAGCGAGAACGCGCCTCTTACTACTTGACACTTTCTGACTGATTCTACCTATAACAACAGATACCAAATGATGTTTCCGCTTTAAGTCATCTCTCCGTGGTCAGGCTACCAAAAATTAAGTGTTTCCTTTTCATAAAACAAACAAATAGTAGGGGAATGAGGGGCAAAGTGAAATGGTGAAATATTTACTCTGCTTTTACCGCCACCTATGCCTAGTAGTATTTTAGCTGCGTAGTAACACATGTACGCTATTCTAGTCAAGAAAAAGGTGCCTCTGAAAACTAAAAAAAATGCTACAATAGGGTAGGGTGGCCCAAAGCGGGTAGGCATTCGTATACCGCCGCATGGTGTGCAAGTGGCGATGAATACGTATGTCGTGTTTACCAGAATACCCCTGTGTCTCAATCAGCCCCGCCGAAGCGGCATGGCGTAACCAGGCTTAAAATAAAATAAATAAATAAATAAAAAACGAGCTGATGTGTGCATCACATGACTTCCTTTTACTCCAATTTAATGATAATAGTACCTCGGAGTAAGCAAAGAAACAGTTTAAATATTTTCACCCCAAGTTCGTTGCAAACCGAAGCAAAGAAAACGTTTTATACAGATAAATTTTCCCAATGCTGGCAATTTTAATGTGATTCAATGGTTAACTCTCTAAATATGGTCAAATTGAAAGCAAAAAAAAAAAAAAAAAAACCGCCAAATTTGTCGCCAAGTTGGCAACAAAACTTGCCGACCAAAACTTTGGCGATATATCACCTAGTGTTTGCCAATATAACACCACTTGAGTTTGCATTGAAATAACAATGATTTTCCCCCCAAAAGGGTGTAAAAGACCCTTTTTTTAACATCCGAATGCAACGAAAAGTGGAGGTGCACAACTAGACTCTACTAGGAGTCTACGTACTAAATTTCAACTTTCTAGGACATACCGTTTTTGAGTTATGTGAGATACATACGCACATACGCACATACATACGTATATACAGACGTCACGAGAAAACTCGTTGTAATTAACTCGGAAATCGTCAAAATAGATATTTCGGGCGTCTATAAGTTCTTAAGTTTATATGCACGTGTGATAGAGTCGAAAAAAACCTTAACATTCATTCGGGGACGAGCAAAATGGAAATTAAGGCCGATTTGTGAGTGAAATTTTTTCCGCGAATACAATACTTCCTTTTTTGTAAAAGGAAGTAAAACTTATACACTCCTATATATATATATATATATATATATATATATATATATATATATATATATATATATATATATATATATATATATATATATATATATATATATATATATATATATATATATATATATATATATATATATATATATATATATATAAAACTTGTGGTTAATTGAAGACCAGCTTTTTTTTTTTACTGTCAATAATATTACGTTATTCTGACACCATCCACCTATAAACAACGATGGTCATTCTGTTTGTTTGTTTTTTAAATTTAAGGTTACAATTATTGAAATAAAAACGTGCTTTTGGGCAAAGCGGGTATACCTGCTTTCTTTATATTTTGTTGGCAAATGTAATGACTTAGATTTTATATTTAAGTAAGATAAGTATAACTTAAAAATGTTATTTTTAGTAATGGCAATTAGCTAGTCTATTGATTTAATCAATTATTTCTTTATGTGTTATAAACAACTGTTTTGACTTATAATTATCTAATTTAAATTGAAAACCTAACTTGTTGTTATTTTTTTCATGGCAGTTAAACTAGTCAGTTGATTTAATCATTTATTACTTCATATTTGATTGACAAATTTACCGAATCGCAATTAGTTAGGCTTACCAGCTCTACCCGAACAGCTTACCTGCTTTAGGCTCCCTGATAGGGCAAAACGGTTTTTTCAAGTGTTTGAAATGTTTGAAAATAAATAAATATTGGGTTTGAAATAACGCAAGAATCACTTTTTATTTTGAAGTTCAGGATCCTTGCTAGGAAATAAAATTAAAACGAGCTGATGTGTGCATCACATGACTTCCTTTTACTACAATTTAATGCCATTTCCCCATTATTGGCAATTTTAATGTCATTCAATTGTTTACTCTTTAAATATCACCAACATTAGCCAAATTGAAACCAAATTTAACAAATTTAAAATTTAAAAAAAATCGCCAAATTTGTCGCCAAGTTGGCGACAAAACTTGACGACCAAAAGACTGGCAATATATCGTCAAGCGCCAGACAAATTATAACACCACTTGAGTTTAAATCGAAATTAACAATGATTTCCCTATAAAAAGGGGCAAAAGACCCCCTTAGGAACATGCGAATGCAACCAAAAGGGAAGGTGCACAACTAGGCCCCACTAGGAGTCTTCGTACCAAATTTCAACTTTCTAGGACATACCGTTTTTGAGTTATGCGAGATACATACACACATACACACATACGCACATACATACGTACATACAGACGTCACGAGAAAATTCGTTGTAATTAACTCAGGGGTCGTCAAAATGGATGTTTTGGGTGTCTGTAGGTTCCTAGGCATATATATCCACGTGTGGTCGGATCGAAAAAAAAATTCAGCATTCATTCGGGGGTGAGAAAAATGGAAATTAAGGCCGATTTTTGAGTGAAATTTTTTTCGCGAATACAATACTTCCTTTTTTGTAAAAGGAAGTAATAGTTACGATAAAAAACCAACCACAATTTTCGATCGTTCTTCGTTAACCTATTCGCTTTGGGCCACCCTCCCCTACAAGCATTTTTCAAAAATTGATACTCACATTGGAAAATTTTGTTGTAAGTCAAAAATTATTTTTGTTATTATTAAATGAAAACGTTCTTGTTATTAGCACTTGAAATAGTAATTGAGACCTACTAACATTCTATGAAGTATTTTTGTTTTTGATTTATTTTAGTTTGCAAAAGATGGTACGACTTTAAAAAAGTTTTTGATCGTCTATTTTTTCCTGACACTTTTGTCGTACCAACTGCCCCTTAGACGTCCTCAAAATGAGGAATTTAATATATATATTTCAAATTTTTTCCCAGGGACTGCATCCCCAAATTAATAGTAACGCACTTTTTTAATGCGAAAATATGATTCATTACACTTTATCGTGATGAAAACTCCGATGCTTTTGTTCATTGATTCGCTTTTAATTCAAGTTTCTAAAGCCAAATTTTGGCTTCAAATGACAGATTTTGAGAGTCTCATTCATGAAAAATAGCAATAAACATAAAATTAATTAAATATTACTATATTAGAAAATCGCTCATCAAGGTATGACGGGTGAAAATTGCTTCTGGGAAATTCCACGAAAATGTCAACCTGAGCATCGAAATTTCAATATTAACAAAACTATAAGTATTGTATATCATTTAAAAGCTTGAAACATATATTTTTATATATTGTACCAAACTAAATTTTTATTTTTAGTTTTTCGTATTGAAAAAAAGCCGTAACAAATGCCTATATCTTTTCCAGATTTTTTGGGGAAAATTTGACATGTAGTAATCAATTTTTTCCTAAAACAAATTCTAACTAAAAGGAAATAAGGTTAGTGTATTTTGTTGTACTCATAATACAGATTCATACTGGAAGATGATTTCAATAAATATCTTTATAGTGTTTCGTTCAGAAACAATCTTAAAATCAGTTTTTAAAAATGTCAGTCAGTTACCATAAAAAATCAACTTTCTCCCCTCAGCATGAAACGTATTTGTGGAAGTTTTCCAAAATTCATATTCTCTGCCTACATCAGAAGTATTTAAATGCTGAATAAGTGGAATTGGAAGTTTACATCCGGAACACCGAAAATTCCGTGTTAACTGACTGACACACTTGATACGGTAACTGACTGACATTCTGTTTAACTTTAAAATGGCTGCAATGTATTTAATTTAATACTCCTGAAAACAGAATTATTTTATTTTTAGCTCTTTAAGTGATATCAAAGAACCCAACTCTTTTAATTTTTAAGAATGATTACATATTTTATTGATTTTATTCATTATTCATTCTTACATAATTTAGTAATGCTTGAGCTTAAATTTCAAAAATAATTGACTAGTATTCGAAAAATGAAATAATTCAAAACAAAAGAGGAAAGCACTTTAGTCAGTACAACCAAATGACAAATTTAGAATATCACGACTTTCACACGGAGGAATAAAATTCAGAAATATGGGAAGTGACTGCTAGTATAGAACATTTCTTATAGACTTTCCTTGCGATCTACAATATTTTGTAGCAAGAGTGATAGATGGTAATAGGGGAAAGGATAAGGTGAAATTCTTGACAAAAGGACTTGTTCAATCATATGAGTGACTAAGATAATGTACAGGAAATAGAAATAGTTTTTTATAGCTTAATAATTTTACAAGGACGTCTCAGTCAGTTAGCTCACGAAGCTATGCTAAATTACTCTAATTTTGTTATTTTAGCAATATTTTTGAAATCAAATGCCGTATGCCAGAAGGTTATTCATTTTTCTTTGATCCCAATTGAAATTTAGGAATAATTTCTTTCGCTTTCAGAGGAGAATATTGCAACATGTGTTGCATTCATGTCAGTCGGTTACCAAGCTTTTAACAATTTTTCTAAAACCGCCCAATATGTATTTTGGAAAATTCTATTAGGCAATAAAATTCAGCTTAAATAGTACAGTAAGCGAGGAAAAAATATCTTTTTAAAAGTTAATATTTTGTGATTTATGTTTCAAAATACTTATCGTTTTGCTCTGTGAATGTCAGTCAGTTACCCGTGGAATTGCCCCTCTACATTTGAACGAAGCAATTGCCTGTTCGGTGATTTTTTGATAGTTGAAATTTTAAACTCTAACTTCAGTGGATTAACTCTAAACTTCAGTAGATAGCGTTCATTGTTGACCACTCTTTCTCGTTTTCTTCATTCTCCTAAAATTACAGCTTTACTAGTAGAACCGGATCCAGTTCAGCCTCGTCAAAACAAAGCCCTCATGCCCCCCTCCCCTCTCTGCATGTCAAACATTACCAAAAAATATTTCTAATTATCATGCTATGGCGCGAGTTTCACTGTTGGTGACGTCACATAGCGTTACTCGGTCAGTGAATTGGCTATTATATATATGAGGATATGCCTATTGTTATTCAAAATGATTTCGTATAATAAAGTAAATACTTCCATTTTTAACTATTGAACGACGCGACGTAATTAGACAAAAGAATAAGATAAATTATAAACTCTTTCACCGTGAAAAATTTATTACTAGCTGCGTTGCACGGTCTATCTTTAAAATAAACGTTGTGTCAAGTGACGCCCGTTCAACACTCAGGCTTAAAAAATAAAATAAAAAATCGTGTTAAGTTTCCCGTCAACATGTAGAAAAAGCAACTTTATATCTCAAAATTTAAAGTGGTTTTTTAAAAATTAAAAAAAAGTCTCTCATTGTTCTAAATGGGAGTAAATATTGCGTTTCACGGTTTTTCTGGTGAAAACACAATTGTTTGAAATCCTGAGCATCAAAGGACCTCTGTGCAAAACTAACTGTGAACTTAACTGTGAATTTGTGTAAGAATACCCAAACTCACACCCACATACAGCCATTTTTATATCTGCAGGAAATACTGAAAATCCCAGTATTTTACATTAAAAGATACCGGTTTTGCGAAATTGCAAATTATTTCAAAATACCGGTATTTGGCATACCGGTATCCTAAGTTCAGCCTGACATCTCTTTTCAAATGAACGGATGTACCGTTTTTGTTACCAAGTGAACTAAGGCAGTGGTTCTCAACATTTTCACTACTGAGAACCACTCGGTACCCTTCCGAAACCTAAACGGAATACATACAGTTGAAATAATATTTTCACAACAGTTGAAATGAGAAATGTCCAAAAGCTCTTTTTAATGAATTTAATTACAACTGTGAAAATGATGAAGATTAATATTCGCTATATGTTCGCGGACCACAGAGGCGGCCCGACGGGAGGTCCCCGTGAACTTCCAAAAATGTCCTTGTTTGGAAAATTTTCTCTGACGATTCGGAAAAATTATCATCATTTGGCAAAATTTAGAGTTCTCATCGGTAAAATTACCATCATTCGGCGAAATTTGTAAATCCATTTCGCAAAATTATCATCATTTCGAAAAATTTGGAGTTCCATTCGGCAAATTGAGAATTTCCACTCTCCCAAAAATTTGAATTCGGGGCGCCCCAGGTGGACCACAGGGTGAGAATCACTGAACTAAGGCTAAATTGTATTGAGTGAAGCGAGGTTAGAGCCCTTCAAATCTGTCAGCTCAATCACTCTTTTTTGCGTACCACGGAGCCTTAGAACGAGCGTTCTACTCTCACCGAAGAAAGATCTTGAACTCTCAAATACTATTTCCTTCGGATGTTAACTTAAAGGAGGGGTTCTGGAGGCCGGAATTTTGGTAGAAGGCCTATTTTTTTCATGCATTGAAGGTGATGTCGCATGGAAGCACTTACGCAAGATACCAAGAGAGGGTTAGAAAAAGTCCCTAACCCCTGGAATGTTTGCTATGTACACGGTAGTCCGGTAATTGAAAAAAAATTCTGCAGCAAATTATCGTGAAAATGCAGCAGCAATATGTATGATATTAAAGATAAATAATTTTTAATAAATTAAACTAAACAATATAGAAATTATCAGGAGAAACACCGAAATGAAACAATTTTAATAAAGTAAACGAAAATTATAAAATTACAATAGGTTTATTGTAATTTATTTTTTTAAACTCTTTCACTCTAATTGAGTTTAGTTGAATTTATGTTACATCGATTGAGTAGCAAGTCGTCCACTGAATTTGTAGTAGAATCATTGTACTCGCATACATGCTTATATTTTATCAGTAAATATAGCAATGGCATCTTTAAACTCAGTTTTGAATCAATGATTTATTAGTTTTTTTGATTAAAAATTTTGAAATATCTTTCATATACTTCAATTACTACCTGGAGCCTGTAACTATAGCCTGAATCCTATATAATAAACCTATTATCACATTGATAGAATTGTAAAAATGTAAATCCATCATCTTCAAAATGTCCTAAAAATAAAATAATAATAATAATACATTTTAATAATATTTTAAATAGTGTCTAATATTTCATAAATGTAATTATTTACGTAAACAGTTTTAATATTTGGGTCATTCTTCAAAAATTTTTTAATAATAATTTTTATTTTACTATATTTTTGGTTCACAATATGTGAATTCTCACCTCCGTGGCATGTCACACACCTTGTGTGATTGTTTATGTTGCTTAATAACTTGTTTAGTTAAAAGTATATATTTATCTATTATTCCTTTCACAAGTGTCTCAAATACTAATTGTTTCAGTATATTTAATTTTTTAATACTGTGTTTTAGTTCGTTTTTTTAGGATAAGTAGCCATGTCTTAAAAACTTCTCACCTCCGTTACCTAAACACAAAATGCCATTCCTCATTAACGCGTGGCAGTAATGACATCTATTTTATTTTCCATGATACAAGGGAGCCCCCTTGTTTATTTTCAGCCATTGTGCTAATTCCATCACAGACAAAGCATTACTTTTGGCGATATTTAACATTTTCTAAGGTGTTGGAGTGTCTACAGACCAAATCCTGCTGCTCTGGGGGTTATGAGCTGGTTGAACGGTAAATCAGTGAAAGGTATGGGGGGTCTTCCAGCGTGGACTTGCGGCCCGTCTCAAACGTTTCTGGCATCTTTCGATCATACGAATGCCTGAACTTTTTGGAACTCCAAAAACTTTTGTTTGAGCTGTTTTTGCCTCTAGTCGATCACTAATTCCCATCTTACGAACGACTTCTCTCGGTGAAACCCACTGATTTCATTAAACTCACTTTTGGATGACCTGACGATTAACTGAAATGTTCACTTTGTGTTTTTGTACAATTTCCGGACATCGACTATCAGTTCCAAGCCACTTGAAGCAGCATACCGCATCAAATGCTGTTTGCCGAGGCACAACAAGCAAACGAACTGTCGTTCTACTTGGTTAAACAATTTTAAAATAGCAGGTCTTTTGCTTAAAATTGTAAGAAAACCGAAAAAAAAATATTTAAATTAGGAAATGTAGGCGATGTTTAACATTTTCTAATGTGCTTGGAGTGTCTACAGACTAAATCCTACTGTTCTGGGGGTTATGAACTGATTGAACGGTAAATCAGTGAAAGGTATGGGTCTTTCAGTGTGGACTTGTGGCCCGTCTCAAACGTTTCTGGCATCTTTGGAGTCATACGAATGCCTGAACTTTTTGGGACTCGTAAAACTTTTGTTTGAGCTGTTTTTGCCCTTAGCCGCACATATCGGTCATAAATTCCCATCTTACGAACGACTTCTCTCGGGGAAACCCAAGGATTTCATTGAACTACGTTTTGGATGACCTGACAATTAACTGAAATGTTCACTGTTTGTTTTTATACATTTTCCGGACATCGATTATCATTTCCAAGCCATTTGATGCAGCATACCGCATCAAACACTGTTTGCCGAGGCACAACAAGCAAACGAACTGTCGTTCTACTTGGCTAAACAACTTTAAAGTAGCAGGTCTTTTGCTTAAAATTACAATACGAATACCGAAAAGCAATGTATAAACTAGGAGATATATTGTAAAGTATTTTCTAATAAAATGAGAAACAAAAATTAATAAGGCACTCATTAAAATGAAATTATTTTATTTCCATTCGATGATGCAATCTTTGTCCGAGTTTTTTTTTTTTTTTTTTTTGCCGTCTCCTGTATACTGCCGTGCTAAGCACAAAAGTGCAATCTGCAGTTGAGCTCAAGCTGAGATATTGTGTATTAAAGTTTGGCTTTCCATATATTTAATTCTGATGCTTTTTATTCCATAATTTAAAAAAAAAATAGTTCTTGATCAATTGACTCTAAAACATTTTATTTTTTAAGTAAAATACGAAATAGGGAAAAACTTGGTTACAATAAATCAATTGTGCTCAAAAAGTGGAAGTATGACAACTTTTACTACTGTGCTTATCACGGCTGTATGAACTGAAACTCCAGTTTGAGTTTTGGCTCAGCTTTAGAAATCATTACGCAGTTTTGGCTTGGGGTTTCTGTTGGAAAGAAAAAGAGAAACCAATTTAGAATTTTGATTTGAACTTGGATTCAGACTGGATTGAAAAAAATCAAAACTCAATAACTTTCATTTTTAGACAGTAAAGTAAGGAAGGAAAATCATTCTTATTTTTCTTTCAAACAATATCAATCATGTTTGAAAGTCAAAACTTAGTTATTATTTAAAGTTTCAAAGGGTATCTAAAATGGAAAATGTAATTTTTAGATATGATTAGACACACCTTACCCAATATTATTGGTTGAACGACAACTTTACTTATTTCTGGTGTTTGACCAATAAAGCTCTCAGTTATAAAACAAAAAGGTTTTTTTTTTTTCCTAATTAAACTTACCTTTATGTGTATTTCTGTCAAGCAGATAAAGAAGATGTGTGGATTGCATATATTTTCTAATGCTTAACCCCTTATATGTTCCAAGAAACACAAAGCTATTAAGAAACCATATTTTTATTCATAAAAAAATCAATTTTTCCATTTTTTCCCGAAAAAAACCGATTTTTTTCCACCACTTCAAAATTTCCGGAAATTTTACATCTCTAATCCTGCCACATACACACGGTGAAGTCATGTGGTACCTTGCATCTCGCCAAGTCATCAACTTTGGGTACTTTCCCGTAATTTTGGTAGACTTAAAGACTTTTATTCTTGATAACGGGGAGAGAGAAAATAATTTACGCGTAGAAAAAAAAAATCACTAAATCTTTCGATTGCTACCTATTACTATTTTTTTTTTTGCATCATTACCAGTTCGCGTGGTTCTCTCTAGCGAGGTAATCCCCCGTGCAGTGAAATTCCGATTTTACGATCCCCGAATCTACGTTTTCCCGTATTTAACGTTTTTTCATCAGGCTCAATCATCAATGTTGCTGCCATGTATTTCCCATATTTTACATTTTGACGTACGTTTAAGTTTTTTAACCCAGTTCCTTGAGTCGGGGTTTCATTGAACTTATTTTTTCCGCAATTAGGTGTTTCGTACATACAGTCGCATATGCGATAAGCGAATCGTAAAGATAAATATGTGAGGAAGATTTGTCTGCAAATATTTACATTAAAAGCAGTTCTAGCAGATGATAGTTTTCCCGCTCAGAGTTGTAAAAGCGTAGATTTTAACTTCAAAGCGATAAATTTATAATCATTCACCTGATGCTGACTCATCGTTGTGTGATTGTGAAAGAAAAGATTTTCAAAGACGAAAGAGGAAAAAAGTTTTGTCTGCCGTTACAGCTTGAGAACTTTCTTGAACCAGCTGTTCATCCAGGAATTTACAACTACTCTCAAACATTAAATGTTTCCTAAAGGAGTAATTTACTATTATCCCATGATCAGAGACAGATATATTTTTAACGTCTTTAAAAGCATACTTTGAAAATCAAAAATACGCTTCAAAATTTATTAAAGAGTATTTTTTCGCTTTGTATTTTAAGTATTAATTGCAATTAGAATTTTTAAAAGGTTGCAATTCAATGTCTTGATATTTCTATTAAATACAAAATGCCAAGCTTTGTAAATGCTAAAAATCAACATCTATGTTGGTTAAACGCTAACATATGAAGCACAGGATTTGAACTTATTACTTATTGTTGAATGGCAGCAGTTAAATGAAAAACAAACTACAATTGAAAACTTCAGAGTTTGATTTGACTAGCTTGCGCACATTTTTCACTCTTCAGGTAACATTTTAATGGAGCTGAAAATATAATTAGAAATGCTCGGAAAGAGCCGCATCTGTTTAGACAGCGGTGCCCAAGCTTTTTCTATCCGAGGGCGGCAGTTCATATTAAAATGATTCTCGCGGGCCAAAACACTTAAAATTTTTTAAAACGTTTAAAATAATAATGAAATAACATGGGAAAATATGGAAAGAGAAATAAATTTAAAAACCAACAATTGTTGTTATCATTTCTGTGCTTCTTTTATTGAATACATCTCTTTCCAGAAACTAATTTCTGAATATTTGGCTCTAAATTTGTAACATTGTCATTAACCATGTTTATCGCTTTGCATCATTTAACAAAATAACGGGTTACACGGATCAGTTTCGAGGGCCGGATATTGCCCTCGGATCGTAAGTTGAGCAAAACGGACATAGAAAGAGGAAATCACACCTAAATGAAATAGGCAGAAATAGGTGCATAACAGAAAGCCTATAACTGGAACGCAAATATAAGCATATTGCCGCCAAATGCGATTAAATGATAGTAACGATATTCTATCTATATTCTTTGGTAATGGTACCGACTTACCTATGGACAGTATTCGAGAGCATAACTGAGGCGAAATGACCAATGTTTGCATTTTTTGAAATGCGTTTAGCTGGAAATATGAAATGAACAGCAACAAAATATGTATGCTTTTCGCTCTTTGTTGATGCAGCAAAAATGAAAAAAATATTGCCATAAATGTAGCTACTGATCTCTCAACTACCGATTGTGAACAAATTAAAGCGAACATGACATACTACCAATTTAGAATAGGCTTGCTAGATTTTTGCAATGTTCAACCGGGACACAGGTATGCCCCCCCCCCCCTCACCAGCGCCACGAGTATTCAAAAGGGCCCTGGCTGTTTTTTAGTGTTTTAGAACAGGGGTCTCCAACCCTATGCCTGCCGCGTGTCATCAGGGGAAAAAATATTTTTAAATGAAGAATTTGAAGTCGGGGCCTCCTATAAACTACTTCCTAACGTAACTGACAACCCAGCAAATCCTGAGTTAAACACTAATTCAACAAAACGCGCAAGTCTTTAAAACGACCTACTCTGTTACGTTAGGTAGTAGTTTGTAGGAAGTCCCGACTTCAAATGGTTGATAAAAATTAAGAGATCCCATATAATTAGTTAGGTATTAAAATAATTCATCGTATAATAATTAAAATCAGTGTTTATTTTATAATTGAGTGTTTAGTTTAGTTGATTTTTGTACTGGAATGGTAAAATAAATTTGATTTATACGTTTGGATATTAAATCCTATGTAAGTATGACCAATTATTTTTATCTTTTTAGTTCCCCTTTGTTTTTTGAAGTCGGTTCTTTTTTTATTTGAAAATAATTTTTGCATTTTTTTTTCCAATTTTTCTTTTTTCATTCTTTTTGCTTTTATTTGTAATTTTTTGTGCTTTAGCTTTATTGATGATTACTGTGTGATTTGGTTTCCACTGAAAATTAAACACGATGAAAAACGTCAAATTCAAACATTACTCTGTTGTTTAAATGGAATCAAAAACGCGTTTCTGCAAATGTCTCAAAACTTTTCGCTGCCCTTAACCTTCCTACGGCAGTACGGGTAAACACCTTGACGATTACTAACTGCCTGTGAAATTATCCTACTCGACTTATTACGAAACAATAACCAATAAAATTTCATGAAAATCATTTTGCTATTGAACTTTATACATTTTATCTTTCAAACTTTGTATAGTTTGCTTTCATTATTCAGTATTTACCTATTTTATACATAGGATTTTTTATGAAATCATATTTTAAAAATTACCTTAATTTTTTTATACATTGGGTGTATAAATTTTGGCTGTGTCCATCTCTTTAATGGCTTCTTGAAGAAACTAATGGTGCCGACCGCCTTGGGACCTGTATTCTAGTATGTGCTAGGGTTTCAAATCCCGAAATCCCGATCCCGAATCCGGCGGGATTCCGCATGATATTTAGCGGGATTGATCCCACGGGATTCCCAATCGCGCAACTTTTTTTACATTTAATCATTTTCCAGCTTTTGCCCGCTCATAAAACGACTACTTTCACAAGCATCATCTGAAGTTTGAATCTTCTTCCTCGTATATCTGCAAGAAGAGTGAGAAAAACTGTGTGTCTTTTATGACTAACGATGGATTTACCATTTACGAACACAATAAAAGTAGAGTATATTTTTCTGAGAATGAATTGGTATTCTCATTCGAGGTTTCAGTTTTCATACGTTCAGCATTTGAGAAAATGCGTAAAACTTATAAGCATTTCCGAAAACCATCACTAAAATTCACTAAAATTTAAAATGCAGTAAATTACGCTTTAGAAAAATTAGAGAAAGGGTATTACATATTCCAAAACCCGCTAGAAAAGCCTGAATGCAATGTTGGAGCACTTCTGTAAGCCTTAGTAGTGCACTAATAACCTTTAAGCTACAACAAGTGCATTCCAAAGAAGAAAGCAATGAAAACTATGACATTACTTATATATTCAGCACGACTTTAAAAGGGGCGACAGAAAGTTGTATGAAAAACAGTTTGACTCGCATGACAGTGCAGTAAGTTAAGCTGCTCATGTTTTTGAATTCCTCTTTAAAGTGAGAGGTAAAATTAGCGAAATTATTCAAACACATTTACTGAGACTACGACTTGGTGAAATGGTGAAATCAAGCAGTATTCACCCCTTGCACATCCAAGAGGCAGCGTTTTTTTCCGGAATTTGCAGTTCTTGAGCCAGCATGAGGGGAAAAAATCTATTTCAGAAGGTAATGAAGTTAATGCGGATCTTTTTCAAAATGTCCCCAATTATTTAATTTTAGTAAAACCATTTGCAGTGGATCCACAGCACGTGTTTTCATCAAGTGCATTATTTTTAGATCAAAAATCCTTTACCATCCCATGCGAGCGGCACACTTTTGCTTACCAAACGATAATTGCTAATTAGGATCTGACTTCGTAGTGCTTTACAATTGCTATACGGAATTTAAGAAGACTATTAATTCAAGTAATTCAAGCAGACCTTCCTAAGAGTATTACTTTTTCTATTTGACATAAAAATTTAATTTTTAGAAGAATAAATTCAATCCCGCGGGAATGGCTCTTTACAATTCCCCGAAATCCTGCGGGACTGAATTCGGTGCGGGATTGGAAACCCTAGTATGTGCTCTTAGATATAACAAGGTTGGGAACCTCTGTTTTAGAGGATAATTCATCCTTAATGCTATGAATAAATGGTTAGTATGTATATTAATGTTAAGAATGTGTATACTACAAGTTGATTATGTGTATACTACCATATTAATATTAAGAAGAAACACTGAATGAGGAATAAAAATTCGATCAATATTTACGTGTAATTTTGGTTGGCTAGGACATTTTTTAAAAAGTCGTTTTTGGTTTTGATCTTGTAAAAATACTCAATCTAGTACGATATTAATTTTGCAAATCAATGTAACAAATGACTAAGTAATTATCCTGCCTTCACAGTTAAATATTATTAGACATTTTTGGTCATCTGTAAATCAAATTTATCTTTTACCTGGACGTAAATTAAACCGGCCGGAACCTCGGGATTTTGTCTGAAAACCGGACTGTCCCCGGTTAGGATGGTTTTGCCGACATAAGGAAACTTGGGCAGAATTGCGGTAAGGAGCTATTCATTAATTTACGTAAGGATGATTTTGGCAATTTTGACCCACCCCTATTCCCATGTAAGGGTGCGTAAGATTTTTCAACTCCCCCCTCCCCCTAAATTTTACGTAAGATTCCCTTTTGTTTTTCAAAGTAGTAAAATGGTGTTAGAAAAGGATCAGTTACACTAAAACTCGCAGTTTGAAGTAAATCAAAGATTTTTATTTTTCAAATGTATTATATGATTTCGATACTAATTAAAAATAAAACACGCCGTAGATAGTGCTATTATTTCATTAGATTTTACACTACTCATTCTTAGTAAAACAAGTAAAAAACAGCTCATCCTAATACGTTTTTACCTTCGAAACGCAAATGAAATATGATCCCTGCCAAACCACTTGACCGCGTGATTTCTAATACAAAATATCGAATTGATAACTACTACGTAAGAATGGGTTTGACCCCCCCCCCTCTCGCCCAAAGTAAGGGTATGTAAAGATTTTTCTAACCCCTCTCCCACTTGGGACCCTTACGTAACTGATGAATGAACCCGTGTTCGGGGTAGGTTTCTAAATATTTTAGGAACACCTCAAATTAAAAAAGTTAAGATAAGACACACAAATTCCGCCAAATAAATAAAATAGACCACGAAAAGTCATTAAACGTTTTATTAAAATGTCAAATAATCGGCCAAATAAATAAAATGACAAATAACTTTTATTTTAATTTTTTTCTCATCTGCATACTTTAACTAAGTAAAAAAATATTTAATTATTACACTTTTTGATCCCGGGAATGGACATTTCCGTCATCCTTTCTCTATTCTAGTTAGATCTAATATACAGTGGACGCCGGTTAATTGAATCAGTGGTCAATTGAATCAACCGCTTCAGTGAATCAAATTGCCGAAATGAGAACTAAGTCCAGCTTTATTGAATTAGCCGCTTTATTGAATTAGCCGCTTTATTGAATTAGCCGCTTTATTGAATCAACCGCTTTATGGAATCAAAACTGTTTGGAACAAACGTGATTCATATAAACGGCGGCCACTGTACTATTTTTGTGGATGGTATTTGTGTAAAAGAAGTTGGAGTAAAAATGGTTCCGGGGAGGGAGTTAAGTCATTCCCCGCTGTGTTACCGATGCATATTTCTCGCAAAAGATTTGACAATGAAATCTTAAACACTTCCACTGCAATGTCATTCAAAACATATTATGCATCTGTCTCATAGATTATGAGTTAAATATCAATTAATTGCATCTGTTAAGAAGAAGGCGCAACAACCATCTTTATTTCATTGCGAGCAATCGTTTTCCATGTTTATGCCTTCAAAAGCCTTGGGGATCACAAAAGATTTCCACTGCGATTCTTCACTTTCAAAACGAAATGCAAATATGAGGTGAAATTATTCTAATAGGATACATAGCATTAAAAGGCAAAAAAATAACGAATATTTATTTGTATCCGGTGAAAATTTTTCAGTCGTAACGGCTGTTTCGACTCCATTCGTTTACGAGCACCTACCTGTCCGCATACCGACCTTGAGTGTCGAGAATAAAAATGAGATGGTACATAAATGTAAACATCGGTTATCTCGTTAAATTCGTGTTTTTCATAACGCATCGCCTTTTAACTGTTTGTGCGATTTTGGTTTAATTAATGTTCAGGTCTCGTTGGTCTGTTATCGAAGCCATTTCGGTATCTGAGATGTGGTAAGATATTTTGTGACATCTTAAAACATTTTTGAAATTTTTAATTGGGATGGGCGTCTTTTTAACCGACTTCAAAAAAAGGAGGTTATGATTTCGTCTTGCGGCTTTTTATGTATGTTTTCGTTTTACTCCAAGAATACTGGATCGATTTGAAAAATTATTTTTTTTGTTTGAAAAGGTATACTTTCCAGATGGTCCTATGTTAATTTTGTCTGGATCTGATGAGTGGTCCCGGAGAAATCTAAGAAATTTCAAATTTCATACGCGTTGTGGCTACGTACCAGCTTTCGTCAGCTGAGTGATACGTCACGCACAGGTCACGTGGTTTTGGCTAGAACGATGCATTTTTTTCGACGGAGGAATCTTGCTTTAAACAATATTTAATTCTTACGCATCGGATTTTGATTTTCACGACGCCGCAGTTAATTTTAATTTTAGTAATGTATTTAGGGGCCATTCATTAATTACGTAAGGGTCCTGAGGGAGAGGGGGTTGAAAAAAATCTCTATATACCCTTACTTCGGGGAGGGGGGAGTAAACCCATTCTTACGTAATATTTTCCAAGTCGATATTTTATATTAGAAATCGCGCGGTCAAGGGTTTGGAAGGGATCATCTTTCATTTGCGTCTGGTAGGTAAAAAACATATAAGGATGAACTGTTTTTTATTTGTTTCACAAAGAATGAATTAGTGTAAAATATAATAAAAGACTCGCACTATGTATGACATGTTTTATTTTTAATTAGTATCGCATCATATGCAAAGAAATGTCGAAAAAACATTCATTCTAGATCCTAGGAAATATTTCTTTACACAAAAAGGTTTAATTTAAAAATAGTGAATTTAACAACGATTCCAGTGATGTAAGATTCGTTATTTTTGAAAACCAAAATAGAATCTTACGTAAGATTGGGGGGGGGGGGTTAAAAATCTCAGTTACCCTTACATGGGGGAGGGGGGGTCAAAATTGCCAAATTCATCCTTACATACTGATGAATGGCCCTTTATTACTCATGTAGCAAATCAGTAAATTAAATGTATTTTGCTACGAAAATAGTTGAATTAATTAATTTAATATAAAATTTTTTTGCTAATAATAAATGACTTCATTTATCATTAAAGGTTTTTTTTAAATATTTCAGTTTTGAAATATATTTAGTGTTAAATTCAAGGGGAATTAAGGACAAAAATCCCCCCCCCCCCCACCTGCGACGATTAAATTTATATTCCTTAATTAATATATCGTAACTGGTGTCCAATTTCTGAAGTTTGACAAATATTCTAGATTTAATGTTTTATGACGCCGTCAGATTAATTTACAATACTAATTAACAGACCTCATTGGAAATTTTTTATGCATTATGCTCCCCGATTACTAGAAGACGCCTGGACCGATTAGGAAAACTATTTTTCTGTTTGAAACGGTTATACCTCTCCCTGTCGTCTAATGGTCTTGAAGTCCGGGTATGAGGGATCTAGGAGAAATCGAGGGAACTCATCAAATTCCACACTCGCGCTTTGTTGTTTGTAAATTCATAGCGTCTCACTTAGTAAAACGATTTTTATGGTTTTTTAGTTTAATGGATAGGAGTGATCTAACTTAGGTCCCAAACCTTTGCTTCACCATATTTGTTCTTTAGAAAAAAGTTATGGGCAAAAAACAGTAAACTTCATTTAGTTTCAATATTAAACAATTAAATATAAAATCCACTGTTAAAGTGACCATAAAATAAAGGTACTTTCTTTACTCAGTGATAAAGAAAGTACCATAAAACATTAATATTAATCAGGAGTGCCCCCTTAAGGGCGAGGGGGGTGTTTTGAGGGATTTTTTTCCTTTTTAGGGGGGGTTCTTGCTTTGGGGGAGTCCCCACCCTAAATATTCCCCCTGCTTTTATCATTAGTAGTCATGTCGTAAATTTTGAATAAATACTCCTCTGAAGCAAACAGGAAATTCATTTAGTAGGGTCTGGTGGGGTAAAGTGGTCATAAAATAGTAGGTTTTCAACTTAGGTGGATAATAAATACAATAAATTCTTTAAATACTTTAATTTTTTTTGTTATTATTTTACATTGCATTATTAAAGAGCACGTACATTGAATTTCAGGGAAAAAAATATTGATTTAAGTAGTTTCATAACATTTTCATTTCCTTTTGTATTTATGACCACTTTACCCCATGGAGTGGGGGAAAGTGGTCATAGCATGGGATAAAGTGGTCATAGTTTAAAACAGCTGCAAAACTGTTACAAATAACCCTATTATTTGTATATTTCGGTTATTTTTATAGTTACAAGTATATGTACGAGTATATGCGGGTATGCACGAGTATATACGTGTCGTGTAAACAAGAGTAAACATGTTCATATACGAATAAATACATGTATACATCAGATACATGCATGCATGTGCCTACTCAAGTATATTCGTGTATACACGAGCATATAAGCATGTATACGTGATTGCCTACAGGAGTGTATACGTGTCTACACGAGTATATTCGAGTCACGTGTATATGCGATTATATACGCGCAAAACGAACATCATTTGCGTGTTTGCACATGTATCTCGAGTATATACGTGCATACCTGAGTTTCTGAGTATATACGTGTATCGTCGACGTATATATGCATATATAAGTGTACATAGATACACTACTGGCCATTAAAATTGCTACACCAAGAAGAAATTGCCAGAATGAAGCTAAATTTTACACACGTGATAGTAAAATTGACATTAGAAAGTGATAACAAAATTAAAGCAAATTGATCATTTATGGTTGGGAAAATCTCGAATAAATGGAGGTTTAAGTACCCTGTTAAGCCACCTCTAGCGTGAATGTGCGATGTACTTCAAGCGAAACAATCGGGCATTGAGGCATAACAGTCTCCTACGATATGCTGCGTCATCTCGTACCACAGTTGCTGTAAACGTGCCACTCATTCGATCAAACTCATACGTGTTAGCACTCACGACGGGGCTCCCGGGAACCATTTTTTAACTTGACAATGCTCGGTCAAACACAGCAAGGGTGTAAAGGGATTTCCTCTTCCGCATTATCACTTTCTCTGGTCTGCGATTTGTGACTTGTCACAAATTGAGCATATCTGGGATCACTTGAGACGGTAAATTGGACAGCCTGTAAGTTTGATCAAATTAGTGGCGCGTTTACAGCAACTGTGGTACGAGAAGACGTAAGACATTGTACGAAACTGCTGCACCTCAATGCTCGACCGTATCGGTTCTTAAATTCCAATTAGAGGTGGCGCAACAGGGTACTTAAACCTCTATTCATGTGAGATTTTTCCAGTAATAAATGATCATTTTGCTTTCATTTTGTAATCGTTTTCTAGTGTCAATGTTGCCATCACGTGTGCAAAATTTTGCTTCATTCAGACTATTCCTTCTTGGTGTAGCAATTTTAACGGCCAGTAGTGTACTTACATACATATACGGGTATACACGAATTAATTCGTGGATATATCCAGTGCGTGTTTGGTACGTGTCTACTAACGTATATATATGTGGAAGCAAGAGTATATACGTATGCTTACGTGTAAACAGGATTCTATACTTGTTGGACGTATATACGTACATTTACGTGTAAACACCAGTACATGTATCCACGTATATCTACGAGTATATCCGCTAATATACATGTATGCTTACATAGTGAATCCAAGATCTTGGGCAAAATCTAAGTGGTGTGAAAGGGGAGGATAAGAAGCAAAGAATCATAAGGAACTTTTGGTCGTTGACGCGCTACATGCACACAATGCCAGAAATCGATGGAATGAAAACAGGTCACAAATTTGTTACACAAAGATGATTTTACCCGACGTTTTAGTTCTTAAGAAACATTTAGACAGTTGTTAAAAAGTAAGGCCTGAAGTAGCTCTAATACACGCATCGCAACAAAGGCGCAGCGACTGCTGAAAGTTTTTCAAGAGTCTCGTAATGGCAACAGAGTGATTGCGACGCATGTATTACAGATGCCGGCCGCAAGTTTCATCAATCACTTTAAAACTTTCTTAAGTCGTTGTGTAAAATTGTCTTTTTTGTAATAAATTTGTGACCTGTTTTGCATTCATTAGTTTCTTGCTTTGCGTGCATGTAGCGCGTCAGCGTTGAGTTTGTGGCCATATGTTTCTTATGATTCTTCCTTCTTATCCTCCTCTCTAACACCTTTTAAAAATTTGCCCAAGAGTTTAAACTCACTCTGCATACATGTATATCATATGCTAGTCTAGTACGTACGCGTATATACGTCGTGTCTACCTGAGTGTATAAGTGTTCGTATATGTACGAATATAAGCGGGTACATACGTGTATGGTCGAATGTATATCTGTATAGATAAAAAATACTACGCCATACCCAAATACGTGTTTATTGGTGCATTTATGTGAATACGTATATATACGTGCCTACGCGAGTATATGCGTATTAGGGTGTCCCAAGATATAATGGCGAAAAAAAAATTTGTGAAATCGAATATGCATACCCTCCAAATTTTTTCCATTTCACTTCAGAAACATGAGAAAAAAGTTTCATTGCAATAAAATAACGGGAACCCGTGCCGACTTGAGGTCAAAGTTGGACCTGAAATCCCTGTACGGCGACTACAGTGGAAAGATTGCTAACTGCATAATTCCTTACTATACGCGACATCAATTTATTTAAAGCAGATATTTACAACAATATTAGACTACAAGAAACATTACTGTACATATTTTTATATCAATGTTTGCTTTTTGCAGTCAGGATAGAGGTCCCGGTGCTCTTGAACGTAACGTAACACAAATTGTTTTTGTTCTTCATTCTTCATCAGCTGTAAGAATAACCATGAAAGTCCTGTATCATTTTTACCGCTCTTTCAGCTGCATCGTTTACTGCTCTAAGCAGTGAGACAGTCTTTTTTACATCAAATAATGAAATATTATTGACCATACCATAAAAGCTGGGTGAATTTTTGCAGAGCAGCTTTTGAGATAATTGGGTCCACATTTTCGTAAACTTTTTTCAAAAAGCACGAATCTTTGTTCTGTGCTTTGACTGCCAAAATGCATTGAAGCCATAGTCTCACGTATACTACAAACAAGCAGACATCAAACAATACTTCATTTTCCTTCGTATCTAATTTTAGTTGTGAACTAAATAGTAATAGTTTTAGGGAGTAAATCGCTCGAGCCATCCATCGAGCTTGGTGCGTGGCTCCCGGTGGTCTTATTTTAAATTCATTTTCTGTATCTCTACCTAAAAATATGATAGGCAGTTCTATCAACTTTTGATAGTCATCCTTGACCGTAATATTAGTGAGTTCAGCACGGTAAAAATTAAGTAAATTTTCCGAGTTAGGGTATAGTTCGGAACAACTCCGCAGCTCCTCCATAGCACTGTATTTTAGTGGGATAGATCAGTTCATATATATGATGGCGGTAAGCATTTCTGTATTAAATATTTGCTCAAGAATAGCGCAAGAACCACTTAAAGGACCTGTTTTGGTAGCTGTAGACAACAGAGAGTTTTGAACTTTATCTTCGAGATTTCAATCTAAAACTGCCTTTCAAACAGCCTGTGTTCGTTCTTTTCCTGTAGAAAATTATCCAGTTTAGACTCAGTAATGAGCTGTTCATCACATCCTTATAAAATAACTATAGATAAGCGATATTCTTTTGATTTTTGAGCACTCAAAGCAGGCAACAGTTTCATATCCCAAGGTAAATTCACGACATATGGTACCTCGTCTCTCCAAATTTGCTAGAGGTTTTTAAGTTTATTCACACAATTTGGCAACGATTTGGTGGGAATGCGTGACTTTTCCCAAAAGGTGATTCATTCCCGAATAGTGAGGTTTGCACTTTCACTGATGGTTAAATTTACTTCTCGGATGCTACAAAACAAAACAGACAGAACTTGTCCGTTAGAGTTAAGTTTCAAGCCCGTAATTTGGTGTTTTACGACTCCCTATTAAAAATATCTCTTTTTTCGAACTTTGCAATTCCACTGCCATGTTTCGTTCCCTACAAAACGACTATACTGCGCTCGCTGACCGGAATGTATTCGTACTGACATGTTTGACGGTTTGCAAATTGCCACGGCTAAGTCCCCCCCCCCCCCCCCCAACATATGTTTTTCTGTTTTCATTTGTTTTCTGTGCACTGTTTACAGCTGTTTTGAGTTTCACAAAGTATCGCGTCGCCAGCGTTCGCTTGCTTGTTCAGCGCTACACGTGCTATTTACACGTTTAGGCCTTTAGGCGCAAGTCGGCACGGGTTACCGTGCTTCAAATTGCATGAAACTTTTTTTTACAATGGTTTTGATATAAAAGGAAAAAAATAAGAGGGTATGCGTTTAAAAAAATCGACTTTCATTTTTTTGGGACACCCTAATGCGTATGCATGCGCATATACTCATATATTTAACCTTGTTTACTGTAAAAACAACACATAATAAGTGAAATTAATACTTAATTTATATCTGCCTTATACTTAAAGATTAAGTGATTTTAAAAGAACAATATTCGTTAAGCCTAATATTATGACCACTTTACCCCATCTTACTAAAATTGTTCTAAAAAATTATTCAAAATAGATTCAGCTAACTGCTAATGAGTATGAGTTCTTGAGACATGTAGGAAGCTTCCTGCGCAGTCAATCTGTTCATAATTCTAACAAACAAAATTTCCCAAGAAAGTTAAAAAAGGTGTTTATATTTTAAAAAAATTCATAATCACACAAAATATTTTTTTTTACCAAATGAAATTTTGCCAGTTGTAAAATTTTGTATTCAAAATGTAGTTTCTAACTGCACTACTCTAAAATAAAATTTTCACATTCATTTGAACATTTATTTTTAAGGTATAGCCATTTATTTGAATTATGACCACTTTACCCCATTGACCACTTTCCCCCACCAGACCCTATAATTGCTCTAGTAATAGTCTGATCTCTTCGTATATACAACATCACGGTAGATGCTCTGTTTCTAGCGTTGATCTATAACAGGGCCAAGTAAAGGGAAATGTGACTTTTTTCACAAGTTACGTGACACGTATTATTGTGAAATATAAAATACCTTGGAAAACCATTGACATTTAAATGGTTCTAATTAAATTAGCGCACAAATAAATCTTGGAGAGGAACAAAGATCAGTTTTTAGTGACAATCGTATAAAATGTAATGCACATTAAGATTTTTTCTTTTTTTAACCGACTTCAAAAAAGGCGGTTTTCAATTTGTAAGAATCTTTTTATGTATGTCCCCCGTAAACTCAAACACAGCATAGATCAATTCGGATTTTTTTTTTTTTTTTTTCTCGTTTGAGGAGGTATATACTTTCAAGGTGATCCCATGGTCAACCAGGTCAGTATCTGAAGATGGGATCCTTGAAAAATAAAGAAAACTCTTCAAATTCTATGGGCAAAGTTAAAGCGATTTCTGTTGTCTTTCAGTGACTCGTGATTTTTTTTTTTTTTTTTCGGAAAGCATACTTTGATAAAGTCAAGTGATGATGAAGACAATTTTGAAAAAGCCTTTCTCCTCAGTCTTCGGGAGTCTCCGAGACGCTATGTTCTCTTTCTTTCTCTATTTTGCTCATCTTAGCTGTTTTCAGACTCCTGTGCTCGACGCTTTCTCACTCGAGGTGTACTTAAAGAGTGTACCACATACTCTACTGTACGCACTTATTTTATATTTACACCACTAAAAAGCAAAAAATAAATTATTTTCAAATAAAAAAAGAACCGACTTCAAAAAACAAAGGAGGACTAAAAAGTAAAAAATAATTGGTCATACTTACATACGATTTCCTACTCAAGCGTATAAATCAAATTTATTTTATAAATTCCAGTACAAAATCAACTAAACTAAACACCCAATTATAAAATAAACATTGATTTTAATTACTATACGATAAAATATTTTAACACCTAACTAATTATATAGATCTCTTAATTTTTAATAACCATTTGAAGTCGGGGCCTCCTATAAACTAATACCCTATCGTAACTGACAACCCACCAAATCCTGAGTTAAACACTAATTTAACAAAACGCGAAAGTCTTTAAAACTAAACCTACTCAGTTACGTTACAGTTCGGTTTTGTACATTAATGAGAATTATTTTAGCTTTGTGTTATCTCGTGACTTTCAATATAAACTGTAGTGCATATGTATAGGCAAGTAGTAGTATGTAGTGTAGATGTATAGGCAAGATTATCAAAGAGTATATTTACGGAAATGATAAGTATGCATTTGTACACTGCTCATTAAAAGTAAACAGTATAGAAAATAAATATTTGTTTCATTCTTCTACAAAAATTTAGGTTTACAAGTTTAGACATGTTTTATGCATTGTCTAACTATCAGAACACAGGAATTTGCTAGAAAATTTGTTATTATGTACACCGCAGCTACTGAAAAGTGGTTGCCAAAAAAAATTCTGAAGGTTTAAAAAAATTTAAACCACTGTTTCAGACTCCCAATATATCTGTTAAAAAACAGGCAAAAAAGTTTAAAAATCAAAAATAGTGAGCAACATTTTTTTTATTTTTCCTAAAATGATTTCGCATGGATTGACCCTTTTACATTAACTCAAACTAATAGACAGTGTTTTGCGTCTCCCCTGTTTGTCTGAAAGCAATTTTACATTTACTCATGAGGGGTTAATCGTAGACATTCTCAGCTTTTAATCAGTTTCCTCAGCTTTAATGTTAGAAATCTGGTGGCAACAAAATATTTTTATCAGCGAAAAATATCTTTAGATTTTTTCCGGAATACGATAGTCGTTTATCAGCTTGAGCTGATTTGAAACTCTTATCCCATTAAAGAGAGATTGTTTTGATAGACAACGCTAGAGGTTTGACCCTTTCCTCGGAGTTAGATCAACACGATTTTTAAATTCCCAAAATTATCAGAATTTTGTGTTGGTATGCGTTCAATGGCGCAACCAGAATTTTTACTGCGGATTATTTCCAAACAATTTTTGTATGCAGGGGAAAGTAGAGTACATGCCCGTCATTCGAATTTTCCAGGGGAGGTGAGGGGGGGGAGGGGTATATACTCATTACAAATTTATTCGGTAAATAACAAACACCATGCGTGCTTTTATGTAAAAGCATTAATTTTTCGAGGGGGGGGGGAGCAATTGACTTTCTTTAACCCCCGTTAATGACGATCCTGTTAGAGCAATAACGCTCACGTAAGGGAAAACATGGGTAGCTAGTAAAATTTTACGCAAAAAATAAATAAATAAATAAATAAATAAAAATAACGAACCATTGCTTCAAAGCAAGTTTTAAGAAGAGTTTAAAATCAGCTAAGTTGCGTAACCATTTTATTAACTTTTGTTTATCGTCTACCTCTGAAGGTGAGAAACGCCGTAACTGGAGGTGCTTCTTCGAATTTTGACGCAGAAAAAAATCACAAGAAGCTAAAAATCTGCTATATATGGAGGATGGAGTACAACGAACTAACCTCCACGAGCATATCCATTTTGTAGAGAATGAGCAATGTTGGAATCCCCCTTGCTCTCAAGTGTCCCTGTCTCAAGTTTTCCTTCGAACTAAGTTCGAGTACAAAAAAAAAAAAAAAAAAAAAAAAAAACACGTTCATTTGTTGCGATAGTTCTCTTAACTAGATATTTATCGAGTAGCTGTGTTGAAGGGTGCCCCCCCCCCAAAGGCGTTGGCGCACCCCCTCCCTCAGTTTCTACGGAGCACTCCTCCACCCCATGAACGAAAACCCCCAAAATGCGAGCATTAACCCTCCGCTACCATGATCCAACTTCCCGTATTTAACCATTTTAAACCATCTGCAAGTTTTGCAACAGATAAGTACAGATCCCCCCCCCCCAAGCTTCCAGTAACATCATATCGCACCCCAGCAAGGAAAGAAGGAAAGTGACACAAATCAAAATTTGGGGAAAACGTAATAGTTTATTGAATTAAGATCTACATTTAATGCTCTTTCTTTCCACAAAACTCGCACTAAGGTAGATTCCATTACAGATGCGTGATGGCGTAAAAGTGATGTAATCAATAGTAATACATCATTAAATTTTCATAATTTCGAAGAAATAATTTAGAGCTTTAAGTATGGGGGCATTATTAAATTAGACAACAAAAACTAACTAACATCACCTTTTTTTTTTTTTTTTTTTTGCGCGCGCGCGTATTGTAATATTTGAGACTAAATCACTTGAAATTACTTTTGAATAAAACCTTAATTTTCTCCAATGCTGTTTTTTTTTTTTTTTTTTTTGAGTTGTGTCACTTTCATTAGTTGAACATAAAAGTTTGCAGAAACGTTTCTAATACATCAATACTAAAAGCGTTGTATAGTACTTTTTCACTCACGAAACTTCCTTCATTCCTCCTCGTCAAGGTTGCCAAATCCCCCCCCCACCAGATCATGTAAATTTCTATTATTAATCGCATGGTGTAAAAATTTAGAATCACTACTTACAGTCTGCTTTTGAGTTTCAAAGGTAGCTCCTTTTTTTAAATACCTACCAATATCTTTTTGCTATGATGACCGGCAAACTTTCTCCGAATAATGACGAATGTTTTTAGTTCTCTTAAAGGTAACGTAAAGCAATAATGGAATGTAGGGGTGTCCACCTAGGGGGGGGGGCTCATGGCGAAGACTGCGCCATTGAAATTTTTAGGGGGTGGGAATATTTTGATTGGTATTTTCCCCTTTTGGGAGGGGAGCTCTTGCTTTTGGGGGAGATCTTTTGCGATATTTGGGGGGGGGGGGTGCCCTTACTCTTAGGGGGTGCTGTGGAATACTTGATTATAGTGTGGTTCAGATAAGTTGAGCTGTGACCTTGACAATGTTTACCTCTTTTGGGGAGGAAATCAAAACGCGTTATTGGCACGGATTTGAGTTGCAATACTTTTGCAAAACTGCTACGGAAGTTTTCTACTTCCAACTCAACGCTAATTATACTTCCCTGTTTTCTCCCCAAAAAGCGAAACATTTTAGAGATCATGGCTTACTTCTTATGGGAGAGTAAACCGATTTGTGACATAACGCGCGTAACGGTGCAACTCTTGTCTGGCATTCCTTTTACGACAGAAGCGCACATGGTCGGGGAAATTTTGTTTCTTTACTCTTTGGGTCAGCTGTAAGAATTAAGTGATAGTAGAAAAAGTAATGAAAATAACAGAAGATGGATGATCGTCGCAACATAACGCAATCTCCTAACGAAAGGTGAGTTTAATAATACAATATAATACCAATAACATTGTAAACAATATATATTCAAAACAGCATTCAATCTTTAAATTTATTTTCAAAACAAAAACATTTTTGCGATTAGTTAGACTAAAAATATCTCGCTTCATTTAGAGTTTTGAACTGTGATAAGGTGTACATATTTTAAACGAACTTCATCACCGCAGACTCCGCAACGCGGGGGTTCAGGACGGCCGAGAAAACAAAAATAATAAATAAACTTTTAATTTGTTCATCACAGAGTAAAATCTAAAATGTTTCGTAAGTTTGATTTTTTTTTTTTCTGATAAACGAAATATTTAGAAACGACGCGTCATTTGATCTATATTTTTTGCGCCGACATCAAAACTTATGTTTAAAAGTAGTTTGAATAGTGATCAAAGAATAAAATTATTTTTCATTTAGAGAAATTTTGAAGTCGGTTCTATTTTTTTTTTTTCAAATTTTTTAAAAATAAAAAACCGGAGATTTTAATGTTAATTTTGCTTTTGATCGAGCTAAAAACTTAGTATCGTTTTTACAATCCAAATTACAATTACAAATGATTAATAAGCCAGAAGAAGCCACTACAAGTCACGGAACTGTACCTGATGCAGTCTTTGCAAGATTTTTAACATACAATGCAAAAATTTTGTTGCTTATTATAGCTACCATAAGCCAATTGTTACTATCATAGGATTAAATAATGACAATAATTTAATCCTATGAAAGTTATCATTTCTGCCGAGCGTTCCGTGACGCACATATTTTTCAATGAAAAAAAAAACCCAATATGCCCAATATGAAATGCTTTTCAATGTATATTATTCACGTTTGAAAAAATGCTGAATAAAACTACAAAGAAAAAATTATTTCCTAAAACTTCAGTTAACTAAGAATACAAAAATGAATAAATAATAAAATTAATTAAATGAATAAATAATAAAATTAATTAAATGAATAAATAAAATGAAATAAATAAATAATTTAAAAAAAAGTGAAATAAGTTTTTATTACAGTGCTTGAAATCAGTTAGAAATGTTTGAAACACAACAAAACCAAATTATGAAATCTATTAGTATAAAAAACGCTACAAAACTGATAATGAAGTAACAATGTCACACCAAAACTAATTGGAGTCCGCAGCTTGCTTATAGGATGTCACGCACCACAAAGCAACTCATTGGCTGTCAGACAATCACCGTGTTTTTCTTTTACTGAAGTTCCCCCCAAAACTTTTCTAAAATAAAGTAAAATGAAGCCACGCGTATAGCCGCGGCATAGAGATTAATGGAGAAAACGTGGGACCATGTCAAAATAAGAATGTTTCCTAAGAAAGAATCTGTGGCAGTAAAACGAGCATTTGAGACAGCTCTGAAGCAGTTAAGGAGGTAGCAGTTTTTGTTTATTAAGAATCTGCAGCTTTGCAAAAACAAGTTTGATGGTAACGCCATTTAGGAGCACACAATCAAAATAAAACTCTTTTTGCCTTCCCATAATTGCATACATTTTACTTCCTTATTAATATAATGCAAGGTAAAAAAAAAATATGTACAATTCGCAGGGCCGGATTACTAAATAGACAATGTAGGCAGTTGCCTAGGGGCACCGAGGTTCTCGGGGTCCCCGGAGAAATCTTAAAGTTGAAAATATGTAAGAAAAAAGTTCTTTTCGACAAAAAAAAAAAAAAAAAAGAAAATTAATTTGAATTCTGAAATTTTGAATTCAAATTATGTTTTTCGCAATCACGAACTGAGACAAGACTCGACTCATTGGAGTTATTGTTTCTAGAAAACGGCTCCTGCCCCCCCCCCCCAAGCCTGCCTCTCCTCCTGGGCGGTTACGTGTGCATAGTTGTGTGTGTGCGTAGTCCTGTGTGAAGTCGTGTGTGTGTATGTGTGTGAATGTGCGTGTGTGTAGGACATGGACTCCTCCGATCAGGAGAAGCGGATAGCTCAAAACCGGAGCAGCCGCGCCGCGCCGCCAGCAGAGGACGGTGGGCGGTGGTGCTGCAGAAGCGTCTGGTTCAAGTTGAAAAAGGCACGGACGCCAAAAACGGTCAAATGAGAACAATAAGCAATCGTGATTGCTCAAAAAAAAAAAAAAAAGAAAGAAAGGAAAAAGTTTTTAAAAAAATGGGGCTCCCTTCCTTTTTTTCTCTCTATCTCATCTTTTACTGCTGTCAAACAGGAAATGTTTTATACATGTGGGATCTGGGGCATACACAACAGCTATGGGGCCAGTACCAAAAGGTTTTGTTATTCATTTTTCAAAGGTCATGGAGACCATGGCCTTTTGTTTCAGCTGCAAAAGGGCTGACAGTGGCAGATTTTCCATACCTCAATCGTCGCATATGGGAGGTCCCCCACAATATAAGGGCCCCAAGAAGGAATTAAAATTGAACACGAAAAAAGTATTTACGTTATACAAGTTAGGCCAAAAAAATGAGTAGATCCGCCATTGTGGCCCGACGGCATCCAGATCGTTAAGTGTTTGCTAACGATAAACTCCATAACTCAGTGGCGTAACTACGTAACGCAAGACACCGCACCACGGGGAGGGAGTCAGGAGGAGCCCAAAAACTGTTAAGCTTTGTTTTCATTTAATTTTGTAAAAATTTTCCGAAAATCCAACTTAGTTTTAAGCTGTAATATTTTTTCTGGGGCCCCTAAAGCCCAAAAACTTATTGACCCAGGGTTCCGATTATGATATTGGGGCCCGAGGTCAAACACTTTTTCGGTGCCCTCTTGTAGTCAAACAATACAATTTTTTCCTTTTGCTAGAATAGTCTTAGCCAATTGGAGCCCCCAAATAGCAGAGGCTTTGGTACGGCCTAGTAGGTCTATTCAGTAAACAAGTCCTAAGTAGAGAGAAGAGGGCCCACAGTCCAACTTCCATGTGCGAAAACCAAACCTTGGCTTGGCGATTTCCTAGGCATCCTGCCATGGAGAGAAGTGAAAATCCCTGAGAGAAACGGAAGAAGTCCTGGCCGTATCGGAGCCCGGAAAAAGGCAGAAAAGAAAAGTTTTTCGGTGGATTTGGGTTTCAGAAGGGGGGAGGGGGGACGGAGTTGAGCTTTGTTTTCAATTTTATTAAATTTTTCCGTAAATCAAACTTAGTTTCAAATGCTTATATTGGTTCTTGGGACCCCTAGAGGGCTACATCCAAATTCTTCCCCGTGCTGATAAGGATGACAGGTGAGCTGTCAGAGTAACTATTGTCTGGAACTTCCTTTGTGCAAGGAAAGAAACTTAAACAAGTTCAATACAAATCCGTATGTCTGCCATTACTGGTCACGAAAACAATTGTAAATCCCCGCGGAAAGCATTCGCCAAGGGAATGATAACACGCCAAATTGTTGCACTCCTTTCGAAAGAGCATCCGGTTTTCCGGAAAATTCTTGGAAGGTGCCTTGTAAAGTGTGCAGCTAGCCGTAAATAATAGGGTGCTTTCATGTGGTCGTTTTTCCCAAATTTCAATAGTCTTTCTCGCTAAAATTATTTTCCGATACAGAATTTTAAGACGATTTCTTAGCGTACTTTCTATGTCATAATGTTCGTATACTAATTCCGGTTGGCAAAAACAATGAAAAATAATTATAACTATAACTAGACATGGTACGAAGTTTCGGCTATTTCACCACAGCATCGTCCTGGCCGAATCATGAGAAGTGATTCTGCCGCTTTAGCAGATATTTTATGTTGAAATAAATAAAGATTTATGTTGTGAGTTTCATTTTACAATTGTAATTATATAAAATAGTGTCCTTTAAGTTTACGCAATTATGCCATACAATGAAATAAAGTAGATAAGTACATTTAATTAAATTGATTGTAAGTATTGAACACTTGGAACCAGAAATTGTCCAGAAATTAATTGCATATTCTTTTAACTTGAACGTTTTTGGAGAAAAATAAGTTTAACCTCTATATTCGAAGTAAATAAGTACGTAGCGTTTCTTTATTTTAAAATAGATTATTTGGCTGTAAGGATAAGGGGAGGTAAGGATAATCTTTTAAAACATTTTAAAAAAGAGTCTCAAGAGAACTTTTTTCTTTTAAGTAAAAAAATGGGGGGGGGGGGTAAACTTTTTTCGGCTTCTTCTATAAAATATTTTCCCGTAGAGATTGTTCAAGATTATTAAAAATATTCCTGGATTATAAAACATCCCACGAATTAAGCAAAAAAAAAGTTCATTGAAAATGAATTTTTATTATTTGTATTTTATAAAGCAAAATATGAAGAAAGAGACTATTCTTTGCACATCCACGTCTTATCACTTTAAAGAAAATAGTTATTTGTGATTTCTTGTTTTTTTTTTTTTTTTTTTTTTCAAAATAAATACGTTAGCTCCGCTTAATCGGGTAACGGATATGCGAATACCCCGCGTTTACGAACAAAATCTCCTGGAACTGAATATTTCCACGTAGACGCAATGTTAAATATCCTCGCTTAATGCAAC